>NC_063174.1:45066992-45370023 GCF_023159225.1 Perognathus longimembris pacificus | reverse complement strand
TGTGACTTTCCTTTTTTGAGTTTCTTGGCAAACATCCTATTTTTGCTCTCTCCTCCTTGCTCCACAATAAAAATGATGGTGCCCAAATCCTGTACTCTAGTTTTCTTTCACCTTTCTCTGCCACAGCTAGCCCCAGCTTGACCAATTTTATGCATGCATTTTTCCACCCATTGCCAGCCTTTTTTCCTTTGCACCAGCCCCTTTGCAAACATCCTGATGCCCCCTTTAACCTCAGAATACATGCATCATCTTATTCCCACCCTACCATACTTGGGAGAGGTGTTGTTTAAGTATCAGCCGCTGAAGGTAAGTAGGGAACATGTAATTCCTCCTTTTAAGATATCAAAACCTAATTACTACCAGTTGTGCAGGATTCTTCATCAACAGCCTGTAGTAGCTCTATGGTGACAGAACTATGAATAAAACTCAGCTCTTCCACACTTCAACCCCTAACATTCCTTTTCTATCTCATACCATTTGTCCATCAAGGTGACATTTTCTGATGGCCTCTTTAAAATAAGGTCATTAAAACAAACACCACTTTACTTTTGTCTTGGCAGTCTGGTGCTTGCCTAGTTCTTGTCACAGAGGTAGCTTCACAGCTTGGGATGCTGGGTCCCTGCTTATGATAAGTGACGTATCTGTAATTATCGCATCGCCCAGACATAGGAAACTGTCCTCCCAGGTATGCAGGCCCATTTATAACTCTCAAGGGGAGAAGGATACCGCATCCCCAATGCAGCCCTGCCTGTCACACGATCTGCTCTCTGATACCCAGTTCCCATAATCAGGGCAAACATGCCCTTTCTCATGTGTCAGAGCACTCATTGTTTCTCAGCCTCCCACAATATACTACCAGCAAGCAAACCCTTATCATTTAATAACATTCCTGATACTGAAAGCAGCCATAAAAAAAAAAAAAAAGGAAAGAAAGAAAGAAAACACTCCAAGAGGGTGGGGAGCGCTCTGCAGTGCTGAAGCCCTTGAGGTTGTCACAGAGGCTGGCTCTGTGAAGCAGAGTGGTCAGGCCAATGAACACAGAGCCCTTGAACCCCAAAGCTGCCACTGTGAGCAAGCTAGGCGGCGCTCTAGATAACACTCCGCTAGCAGAATCTCAGGCACTGAGGAGATGCTGTAAGGAAATGGGGAGAAAGAGAAAAGGAAGGAGGGAGCCTGAGCTCTGCTTGGCTAAAGAGGATTTCAAGCCATTGGGCTCATTTAGAAGGGAAAGCATAGTTTGATATGGAACACTGAGCTGGACATCTGTGCTGGGACTGGGAAACAAGTTTGGTGCTAAACAAGAGTCTTGGTGCATGTGTGCATAAAATGGCTCTTAAATGCCTTTCTCTGTAGAACACAGAGGTGTGGGGCAAAAGGAATTGCAATAATCCAGGGGAACATGCACTCAGCCTTCAGTTAGAATTATAATAAAAGAATAATATGATCACCATTCTGTATGCAGTAGTTAAAAAAAAAGAAGAAGAAGAAAAACTAGCTTCCTTGCAAGGCTCACAATTATGTTAACAGTGAGAGAGACAAAGAGAGGAGAACTAGGCAGACATGGATATGTAGTGGAGTGGGGGAGGGACAGAAGCAGGAGCCTGCTGGAGACAACCCCCCTCTTCCTGTAAACCATGAGAAACAGAGTCCCTCGGAGAATACATATGGCATTTCAAATCCATGAGTTCCATAGGCCTCTTCAACATGTAACTGCCAAGGGTGGCTTCCTACCAAGGATGGTGGGTTACTTTGTCACCATGGAGATCCTAGCAGAGCAACAATCTCTTTAGTGGAGTGTGCATCTCCTGGAGGTGGGAAGGCTGTTTCATGAAGGGTTGGGCCAAAGAAGAAGAAGAAGAAAAAAAAAAGTATTGAAATTTCTGTTCATTCTTACCTTTAAGAAACCCTATTGTTTCTATAATGTAATGTATTTACATTGTTCCACAATGTAAATATGGAATTATACAATGTACAGCACATAATACTTAGAGTTCTAAGTGAGATATTGCATGTGTCATCTTTTCTTCTAGTATATGAGAACCACAAAAAAGTGACTGGAGGGAGTAGAGCTGTGGCTCAAGTGGTAGAGTGCTAGCCTTGAGCAAAAGAGCTCAGGGACAGCACCCAGGCTCTGAGGTCAAGCCCCATAACAGACAAAAAATAAAATAAAATGAAATAAAAGTGGTTGGAGAGGGCACTAGAGAATTAAATTGAACCATGGATCTCTGTGGCACTTCCAGAAGTTTATACTCAAGTGTGTCACATTCATGAAGTATTACCAATGCCAGAGGAGCTATATTGGAACTTTTACCCTGGGACCAAGGTAGTGTATATTGAAATTTGATTTCTTCTTCCTGAATTGAAGTATTTAGGGCTATTTCTTCACTTGATAAACAACAAGAATATAGTTTTCCAAGTCTGTGGACTTGAGGGGCAGGGGCAGGAACTACCTAATTATATAACCAAATTTGAAGCCAAGAGATTTAAAGAAAATCTTACTCTAATGGAGAGCCAAGCAGTTAATAGTAGACAACATTCCCTCTCAGGGAAAAAAAAATCAATTTAAACTTTGAGGATTAGTCTATGTTAAAACCTAGGGGTACAAGTTGACAGTACTGGTAGGGTTTTCTATAATGTTGTCTATTTTTGTGAATCACAAAACAGATTAAGCTTAAATATGAGGTAATCCTCCCCCTTGATTCCTCCCTCTGCAAAAATCAGACACAATAATACCTGGGTTATGATATGCTCTTCTGACCTCCTTCATTTAGGAAGGATATTGAAATATCAGGTACACTACAAAGATAGGCACACAACAAAGCAGCTACAAAAGGCAGGAAGATGAAACATGTGAGACAAGGTGGCGAGGGCTAAATTTATAAAGTCTGGCAAAGCAGTGACGGCAGGGGACTTGATCATAGCCTATAAATACCTTCAAGGCAACAATATAATTGAAGGGAACGGATTATTCATAGTCCCGGAAGATGTTATGACTCGAAGCAATGGCCTAAAACAATTAAAAAATAGATGTATTTTTAAAGTTCAGATAGCATTGTCAGAGTATAAGGAAAAGAAGTCCTTTGCCTCCTGAGAAATGGAACAAGCGACACTATCCCTACAGGAAACTTCAGGAGCAATTCAGTAGAGACAGCTCAAAGTCCTGGAGTCGAAACCAGGGATTCACAATTGTGCTTCGCAGAGATCTCTTCAGAGTTTAGAGCCATCACATGAACACACCTGAGAAATGGCCCCCTTCAGAGAAGCGTTAAGTAATTCGAGATTTGTATAAAAAGTCTTCATTAGAGAAGAGTCAGGAAATCCATGACACCAGTCTTATGAAACTGAATTTAATACAAAAAGAGATGTACTTCTCTGCACAATGTGTTCAGGGTTATAGTTTAGCAACAATAAGTCCCCACCAAACATTAGCGCAATGCACAACTCTAAATTAAATCTGAGTTCAGTCAGAAGGTCCTTGAGAATTAATGCGGACTGTGGAATGACTGACTTAGAATCTATGAAATCCACCATGCTGCATAGTAAGTAATGTAGATGACTGATCTCGAGTTTTGAGCTGCAAGTATTCTTGAATAAGAAAATATATACCTAAGGTGGATAATGTACAGATCAATGAATGCCAAAACTCTTCAAAGCTAAATATTAAAAGTAAGTGTGAGATAGAAAATGTCCCATGACACTGTTTATGCATAATGTGTGAAGCATAATGTGTGAGTCACAAAATAAGTTGAGTGGGCAATAAGGTGGATGGATAAAGGACCTTTGATGCCCCAAGGGGTGGGCTAGACAAAGTCTGGGGTGGTTTCAAAGCACTCTACAAACACATCAATCAGTGCCCTCCCCCCAGTTGACTAATACTGCCAAGAATGAGGCAGGATAGGTAGGTGAGAAGACAGGGAAGTTATATTACTTTTAACAAGTTCTAACAGTGCCGGGCTAACACTAAAAACCAGAAAGCAGCTAATAAACAGTGGAGCTTCCTTCCATGTATATGCTCCATTACAAGGACTGGGAGATCTAAAGGGGGCTGTCTAAAATTACCCACTCTGTAATGATTAAAACAACAACAAATCAGCAGGTCTCTGAGTGGATAGAGACAGTAAATTCAGAAGTTAAACTGCAAACAAACAACAACAACAGAATGAGGGAGGAGGTAACAAACAGTATAAGAAATGTTTCCAATGCCTAACATATGAAACTATAACAGCTCTGTATATCAGTTTGACAATAAAAATTTAAAAAAAACAACAACAACAAACCCTAAGCTCATCTATTGCTCCAGTGTTTTGGAGAGGCCCAGAGAAATCCCTATATTTCAGAAGTAATTAACAGTCATCTTGATTACCCTAAACCATATGTTGAAAGGGGTCACACTGATCAAGATGCATTATATTTGCAAAATGCTTTGTCAAATGGCAACTCCTTTGTATACCTATTCATTTATTTTTAAATTTAACTTTATTGTCAAGGTGATGTACAGAAGGGTTAGTTACATACATAAGGCAGTGTGTACATTTCTTGTCATACTTGTCACCCCTTCATTCTGTGTACCTATTTAAAAATAGTAATAAAAAATTCACTGTAAAAAAAAAAAAGATTGGCAGCTGTTATCAGCTGTGATTTTGAGTCTTTAACCCCTGTACCGCACGAGGAGCAGGAAATGTTTCGCTGCTTCTCCCTACTTTAACCTTGTTATACTAAAAGAAACCCTTGCTAAAACGTTCACCCTGTGAGATACTCTTCTATCTGTGAGAAACTCTGAAATGCTTTTCACACACAGATCTCAAGGACCTTTGGTTTCATGTGGAAGCTGGGAAGTTTGGGGAAGTCCTCACCTTTCCTCTGGTGACAGCAACCCTAGCCAAGCAGAGTTGAACTCTAATATTTTTTTAAGAGAAACTTCCAGTGCTCATTTCTAAAAACTGGTATTAACGTACAAGTTCTGCTATTGCTCTTGATGGACAGCATCCACACAGCCTATTTGGCTCAGCAGTCAGCAGAGACCCCTAAAGCTACAGCTCTGTGGCAGGCAATGCCTATTTGTTGTTACAGGTCAGGGGCAGTGTTACAACTCCACTGTAAGAGCTATTAAGCTTCTTCAGGCTTATGTCTCTGGAGTTCACAAAAGAAGTATGGGATAATGAAGGTCAAGTGTGGAGAACTTTAGTCAGAAGGAAAGTATGTATTTCAAAGTTTACTACCACCACTACATTATCCTTCCTCTCTCCACCCCCTGTCTCAGCTTCTACAGGTTCTTATATCCTGGGCTGTGCCATGACTGGTTGCCCCTACTATATAGTTAGGTATTCTGGAAGGTAAAATTTTACTGGTCAAGTCCAACAACATTCTAATTGGTTGTTAATTCCTAATCAGGTCTTTCCTACAAACCCTCTCCCCAGAGGCTAGGAGGGGCTGAGGAGGGGCAAAGATACACTGCTGCAGAATAATACATCTTTTGCATCTAGTTCTAGTCTGTTAGTCAGCAAGATGCGATCCCAGGGGTCTGAGTCTTAAATAATTTTCCCTTTTAATATTGGAAAAGCAGTAACTAGGTTTTCAAATTCTAAAAATTTTATATCCAAATTTACAAGGTGGTTTCTGGCTAGTTCTCTGAAGTCTGCGTTCATAAATCAATGTTGTTTCATTTTGATTTTTTAATATACATTTTCCCCACTATGGAAACAAAAGCTATTTTGTTGTCAATCCTGAGGTCTTGACTTCTAGCCACATTAAACTGTCACAGTTCACAATAATAACCTTCTGATCAACCAACATACATGACAACCACACATATGGCATGTGGAGTCCAGCATCACTATGTGGTTTTCCTTGCAGAAATGTGTATGTCTTAACAGAGAGGTTTCATTTTCCTGCTATGGCTGGGGGGTTATAACACAGAACTCTCTCTTGTCTTTTGTTAACATTATTTATAGCAAATTCTTAACACTAAGAAAGACTTTGTAGAAATATAGGCTGGGCATTCCTTCTACTATCTTTCTCATCCAATACGCAAAATTGGTGGTTTTATTTTTTAAAAATCTCTGTCAACATGTGATAGTTATGCCTAAGGAAAGACTTAATGTTAATTAAATTTCCAATTCCAGAGCAGGGTCTGTGAGTATGTGGTGTCTACTCAAATTTAGAAGAGACATTATCTAGTTGCTCTTTGCATAAAAAAAGCACGTGTTCTTCTATAAAAGTGCAAAGTCCTAGCTGCAATAAAAGATGGAGATGTAGAGAAAGGAAAGAAAATATTTTCCCCCAGAACTGACTTACTGTGTCTGTGTTTGGTCCAATGTTTGCCTGAGTTTAATGCACACCCACGGCTTGAAGGAGGAAGCATACTTCTGTGTGTTTTGCAGTGTTTGGGTGTGATTCAAAGGGAAACATGTGGTTCCATTCTGCTTCTTGTAGCACTCAGCTAAGGAAAAGAAAATCCTTAATTCATATTAATGCTGTCACCATATGAGGTGATCATATTTATGACAGCAGGAGGAAAGACGGAAACTAGGTCAATATATAGACATCTATTCTAGGCAGGCCAGGGGCGTATGTGGGAAATGGTACCCTCTGCCCCAGAGAAGATGTGATGGGCTCATTTGGTTGATTTGGGGGTTTGTCTTTCTTTTTCTCTCAGTACAGTTTATAAACCTCCAGCAATGTTCTATCTGTGAAATGTACTTGGATGTTCAGATGGAAATCTACATAATTATAAAAAATGGAACCATAGGAACGCTCACATCACTTTAAAGAGAAAAAGAACTGGAATTAAAGGTGGAGATGTTATTCCTTATTGCTTCATTTTTTGTGCCAAAAGCTACAGTGGTCATGATGATGGCAGCAGTAAGTGAATCCATTGTTTTTGTTTTTGTTTTTGTTTTTGTTTTTTTCAATGATCAGAAAGTGAGACTTGATACAGAAATTTGGGAGAAAGAGAAAGTACAGAGGTGGAAACAAAAGTTTGGTGGGGTTTCTTCCAGTCTGTTAACTACTTATAACAGAGATAATCACATCATAATAAAGTACTGCACATTCAAGGTCAGGCTGTTCCATCACATACTCTTAATAGAAGACAGAACTTTCTGGAAGACAGGAAGCTCATCTTTCTACACACATAGAATAGTTTCTGACAGGGAAGGAGCTGACTGAACAAATAAAATAATTATTTTTACTACAAGGGTACTGACTCTGCTGGTCTGACTACTTTTAATATGTGTGTTCCATTCCTCCCCTGACCCTGACCAGAGCTAAACTTCTCATCTCATCCCCTTTCCTTTCTGCTCCTGCATTTATTCTCAGCAAACTCTCGGAGGCACTTTTGTCTTGGAAAAGGAGGACACAGTATGCGCACCACTGGCTGTGTTCTCATGGTGTTCTGGAAAGTGACGTCATGCACATGTCACTCCCAAACTCGTCTTCCTCATCTTCACTTTAGTACTGAATGGGAACTTTGATGGTTAGCCACGCCACCAATCCAGCTCCAGAACTGTGCATCTAAAGGAGCCAACATGAAAAAGCCTGTTAACCTTGGGAATTAGGCATTGAGTCAGGAGCAAATTAAATGACATCTGCTCCCACTTCAATAAATGTGATTTGCAGTCTGAAGGCCTACCTTTCAAGCTTTTTACTACACTCTGCCATGAGACATTAGAAGCTAACTGATCAGGGGATGGGAGCCAGGGCTGGTGTGAAGCCACTCATCTCTGGTTTTAAATTAGAAATAGAGAAAATTAAATACTGACTGCAGAGAGGCTAAACGTGTCCCTGTATTATTTGAGATCATTTAGGGTTTTCAAGGAAGCATATTTGAAGACTTCTATTACAGCATTTATCATACACTGAAATATTAAATTGCGTTTACCCAATGACTGCTGATCAGATGTACTAAATTTGAAAGGATCTGTGTTGAAATCAGGGAGCTAAAGTTAACTCTGAAGCTCTTGATCTACAACCAAAGCAAATCCAAAACCCCAGCTTACTTTCTGAGCCAAGGTTTCTATTTTGTATAAGAATATTTGGGAAAGTGGTTTGGGATACTTGGGTGTATTTGAAAAAGAAAAACAAACACCAAGAGACAAACACATGTAATCTAAAATGAGCAATTTTTTTTTCTGAATCAAGAAAGTAAAGGACCTAGTTTCAGCTGTATTCTGCTTTAATCAAGATACTGTGTTTTATTTCCAGTGCAAATGCCCATATTTACCTACCTATCTTTATTTATTTACATTTTTTACTGTATAGTAAGTTTTATTCACATATATATTGTAGTTACCATGAGTACTACTTATTGCTTGTTATTAAACGCAGGGTCTCATGTATGCTAGGCAAGTGTTCTACCATCAAGTTATACCTCCACCTTCCTCATTTAATGTACTGAACAGAATACATTTAAGTAACTAAACTACTAAATAGGCTACATCTAATCCATACTACCTATGTACTATACTATGTTGAAAAGGTAATAATTAGAAGTATATATTTATGATATTAGAATCAAACATCCTAGTATTTAAGTCTTCTTTCCTTCTCTTAACATGCAGATAGCTACATAATCTCCTAAGCCTTCATGTATCCATCTCCAAATGATGTAATCTTATCACTTCAATGGCATTGTAAAGAGAAAAATGTACTGATTTAAACAAAGTGGCTAGCATGCCAAGGGACAGAAAAATAAAACAGAAAATGCACAAGTGATTATAACACTCTGTATGCCATCAGAGAAGACTCTAAGTGTCTGCTGGGTGCCATGGCTCATGCCTGCAATCTGAGCTACTCAGGAGACTGAGATCTAAGGATGGCTATTCAAAGCCACCCCCACATCCCCCCAAAATGACATCTCTAATCAACTAACAGAAAAAGAAGTGAAGTTGCAGCTCAAGTAGTAGAGTGTCAGCCTTGAAAAAACTAAGGGACAATGCCTATCCCGAGTTCAAGCCCTAGTACTGGCACATGCGCGCACACACACGCACACACATAAGAATATGAGTTTCCATCCATAAAGTGTCTCTTTATTATAAGAGCATTTACTGATCAGGGTTTGGTAGTTGGCACTGACTAACAGAGCTGGTTAATTCTGTGACCACTACTAGCTTTTGTGGCCATTGAAGCTAAGATAATCATGAGGATAATTAAATTCTGCACCTCATTGAACATGATTACTGGCATCAGGGGATTTGCTCTTTAGAGAACTTCAGCATGAGAATAAATGCCAAGTGTCATCCCCCCCCCCCCCCCCACCCAAAGGAATCCAAAAGACAAGATGCAAATCCTGAAAGAACCACCAGATGAGGCCACCATGGGAAGTTACCTGCTCATGGGGTTCAGTGGCCAGGCATCACATCTTAGCACTCTTCTGCTAGTGCATTGACACTGTTGCCAACTTTCCCATTAAGAAAACACAGCTCCTTTAATATCTCTTTAGTCACAATGTCCAAGTTTCTAACCAAAATTTCTTTAGCAGCAAGAGCTGCATTGGGTGGTAGGTATGCCAATATTATGAAAACCAAACAAAGCAAGCTCAATTATTTTGAAAGTGTTTCAATGCTGACAGCACATTCCCATGCATTCTCATTCTCTCATTTAATCTTCCCCTCCTAATCTTATAAGACTGAGTGTGTCAGAAGGGTACACACGCACACAAATACCTCCCCATTACTTATACAAGATAAATGCTAGTTAGAGTGTTAAGATTATATACTCTGACCTCTGACTTGAGGCAACACTCACTTCAACCAGTAATGAACGACCTGCAGAATTCTGGCAAAAAGATTAGAATGTCATCAATAGCATTAAGGGCCCATAAAATCTCATATGAAAGAGGTGTGACACAAACTTATGGAAAAATAACTTTCCCACTACTTACTTACTCTTACTACTACTTATGTTTCAAAAACTCACTCAGTCATTCAGATTTCAGTTATACTTCAGCCATTTCTTTCTTACTCCCTATTAGCCATTTCTTTCTTACTCCCTATTCTGTGTTCACCTAGTAAATGTATTCATGTGTGTTCCAAGCTCTTACACATCTTTATCTCTGAGGTCTTAGCAATCCCCTAGAGCTGTGGCTCCTCTAGTTACTACTGGTAGCCCCCAATCTCTTATCTCTGCTCCCCACATATTTCCAATTTGATATCTCAAGAGGCTGTCTTTGGAAGTTTTGTGTTTGACATCACTTAAAAGTCAAATTCTCCCATTATCATACAACCTGTTTTTCTTATATAACCTTTTTTTAGTCATGATGGTTAATGAAATTGATGTAGATATATCTCACTTATCTCCTTTTCTGTCCAAACAGCTGACAATTTCTGTTGATTCTACTCTGAAAGGGCCTTTAGTTTCTTTCTCTTCCTTCCTGTGGTCATAGCTACCACAGAGTAAGTCCTTTAAAACATTTTCATGGACCTCCTAAAAAGATAGCTTAAAATGTGCTTCCCATGAGCTCACTGAAAAAAAAAAACATTCTTCCAGTGAGGCAAAATAATCTTCCTAAATATTAAGAATTGGGCCTTTTATCTTCTATCCCAAATTCACACTATTGCTCCCATCCCTTTGTAATCTGTCATCTGTATGGCATTGAAATCCTCCACCACTGTATCCTACAAATCCCTGGAAAGAAAACAAACACAAAATCCTGCCTGTCTATTATTGAGCTCCTACTGAAGACTCATGAGGCATTCTCAAATATGTTGTTATTAATATGCATACTGACCTCAAAGGTGACTGTATTGTTTGTTCTCTTCTGCATTTTATAGAGCACTCAAATAATTCCTCAAAGGTCAGAAAGTCAGAGCACCAACTTGAGTCATAAACCACTTTCTTTAAAGCATGTGCTCCTAGCCTTGTGCTGGTGGCTCCCACCTGCCATCTGAGTTACTCAGCAGGCTGAGAGCTGACGATCACCACTTCAAACCAGCCTGGGCAGGAAGTTCCTGATACTCTCATCTCCAATTAACCACCAAAAAGCCCAAAGTAGAATTGGAGCTTAAGTGATAGATCATTAGCCTTGAGTGAAAAAACAAAAAGGATAGCATCCAGATACTGAGTTCAAGCCCTGGTACCTGTATAAAAAAACAAAACATGTGTGCTTTCTTTTTGCTTTTCTACATTGTCTTTTCTCTCATGATGTTTATTCTGATAAAGCTGAATTTCTCCCTTAGTTGAGGGAAGACTCATGCTAACATCTCCATCAGATATGTTCTTCTTAAGGTTTCAGTAGTCAAAACCTGACCATTTTACTGCTGATCAGCCAGCAGAAATCCTACTTTCCTTGGCATAGAGCTGATTATGTTTTGAACACAACAATATGCAAGATGTTTATTCTAGATATAAGTCTTCTTCTTATCTCCAAAATCCCAAATAAATTGTTACTCTACAAATAGGTGTTGAATCAAAATGACTACCACTAGGCTTACTACTGTGAAACATTCATTAGGAGGATAATCATAATTAAGAGTCACAACTAGATTTGAAGAGGCCATTCAGCCATTTATTAGCAATATCATCTTGGAAAAATTCTTTAGCTTCATGAAGCATTAGTTGCCTCATTTGTAAAATGAGGTATTAATAGTGACTAGTGGCTGTGAGCTCCTAATGAGATAATGTAAACATATTTCTTGCACAACATCCTGGACCTGATACTTTGTCCATCCACATTAATGGTAATGATTGTAATGCTAGTAATGTAATATACCTGAAAGACACGGTCTTGAATAAATGTAGGAAATAATCATCTATGCCATTAAATGATCTGCCATCTTCTAGGAAATAGAGGGGGAAAAATAAACCGAATTACAAAGGTTAACTAAAGAGACAAATATAGACTCTGAAACTTAATTGCCAATCATAGCCAGTTATCCCAAGCATGCATTGACTTCAAGGTGGAGGATAGCTTGGTGGAATCAACAGCGCTTCTCCAAATGTCTTGTAAGTGGTTCTAGCCTCCATAGATGTCATCTCTTTGCTGAGAAACATCAGGCCTGGCTGTCAGTGTGATCTTTGAGGCTAATTCACTTCTGTAGTTCTCCCTGCCATATATCAGGGAAACCTTAACAAGCTGGAACAACATACAGCATAGCACAGGGATCTGAGCAAGATTCTTCGGAGTGGGTGGCTAACGAATTCCCCCATCAATGTGCTAAGCTTCCCGATGCAGCTGAGGATCTGAAATCTATCATCTGTAGCTTCAGGGAGTCAATGAGTTATTTCTTGCCCTCATACACTGAACAATAGCCCAAGAGTAATGATTAGTCACAGTGATAAGTGGTGGACAATGAGATCATTCATCTCCACAGCCTTGGTTAAGGCGGTCTAGTTATTAAGTCAGTTCTTACTCGCTGGTACCTGGAGTTTGTCCGGCTTGTTGCACTTGAGGGAATCATAGATCTAAAAATGCCTCTGCTCTTTGAACTTGTTTGACTCACTTGATGACTTCAGATACTTAGACTAAGAGGCCTAGCTTTAAAACTGTGGACAGTTGGACTACTTAGCATGTCATTACTTAATTCGAAATCTCAAATGTCTGATTTAAATATAGCCATTGCTTAGGAAAAGGAAGCCTAGTGTTTTCTGTGAATTAAAAAGTTCATTGAAGAAAAATGTTTAAGGATCAGTAATATTCAGATCTATCCATGACTGAAGAGGTTTTTGGTTGTTGTTATTTATGTGTTGTTGTTTTGTGCCAGTCCTGGGGCTTGAATTCAGGGCCTAGGCACTATCACTGAGGTTTTTATGCTCAAATCTAGCACTCTAATACTTGAGCCACAGTCCTACTTCTGGCTTTTTGCTGGTTAATTGAATATCAGAACCTCAGACTTTCAGCCACCTCCTGCTTTTTGATGGTTAAGTAGGAAAAAAGAGTCACATGAACTTTTTTATCCAGGCTGGATTTGAACCACAATCCTCAGCTCTCCACCTCCTAAGTAGCTAGGATTTCAGGTGTGAGCCCTAATGTCTGGCTTCTCCTCTTCTTTCCTTTGTCTTCTCGAACTCTCTTTCTCTTCAGGTTGTCATTCCCATTTCCCTAGGGACACACATGCATGTTGTTTTGTGGTTAGTAAAACAGGAGATGTTGCAGGGAAGGGTGTGTTGCATGTTTACTAGTGAGTGTACAATCACAGGGACACTACATGAGGGAAAATTGAAACCCAGCACATCACCCTGTCACACAGGTCAGAGACCTAATGTGATCTGGTGAGTCATCGAGGGAGTGTGGCAGGGCCTAACTTGTTCTGTTCATCGAAACCCAACCCTTCCTCAGAGGCAGGCAACTGGACTGTTAATCATATGCATTCTCCAAAATCTCCATTGAAAATCTGATTAATTCATGAAAATCTACTTTTGATAAAGCTGTTTGAAAGCTGGGAACCAGTGGCTCACACACCTGTAATCCTAGACACTGTGAGAATTGCCATCAAAGCCAGCCCAGGCAGGAAGTTCCATGAGACTCATGTCTAATTAGTTACTCAGGAGAATAGGAAGTGTTACTATGGCTCAGGTGGTAGAGGGCTAGCCTTGAACCAATGAAGCTCAGGGATAGCGCCCAGGCTAGGACTAGAAAAAAAATTATTTTCTGCCATAAAACATATCCTTCTCATTACAGATAGCTATATACGCATGCATGTATGTGTATGTGCGTGCAATTATTATCTACTGGATTTTCTTCAGCTTTTGAGTTTATTTCTTTTGGTCCTCTGGACAAGCTTGCCACATAGTTTCTTTGTGCCCATTTAAAAGAAGTTCCAAATGAAAGAGTGATTTGCTGAAAGCCAAATAGCTTACTTGGTACTGACCAGCAATGATACTTGAATCCAAATGTTTTTATTTCAAATCAAGGGCTTATTTCTCTTGTGGTATGTGGCTACTCAGAATCATGTATGGAATCAAAACCAACTTTTCTAGGTAGAAGTCTCACAGCATAAAAGAAGTCAGAACACACACACCAACTCCCATGCTTATAGATGCGTGAGGTCCAAGTTATGTAAGTAGTCCCCTCAGCCAATCTGGGCTTCCCACTCCCTTCCCTCACCCTCTCCAACTCTTCTGGGATGGCACCACTAAGCTGCAGGAAGCTGCAGGGAGAATGCCCAGCAGGCCCTCTCTGCACAAGTGGCTAATGATCTGGAAAAGCTCCTAAGCCCAGGAAACCCAAAGAGGCTTTTTTCACTAAGAACAAATAGCAATGAAAGGAAATACAAAGCCAACCTGCAGTGCCCAGCACTCTGTGGGAAACAAAATTGCATCTGCTGGGCACCTTTGTTGTTGCCTTGTTCTTTCCCTCTTTGCTTGCGTTACCAGACACTAAAACACCAACATTCCTCAGTACTCCACTGGAGAGTGCCTTAAATGAAATCCAGGAATCAAATCCACTTCTGTCAACGGCCAAATCCAGGGATGAATCTAAAGTCACAGTCACCTAACTTTACTGAAAACCACCACAGATAGCTGTTGATGATCTACTGTAAATATTCACAGGGTAGCAGCCAAGATGATACACTCAGCTCAGCGAATTATAGATGTGATAGATGTAACAATCATTTATCACATCTCATCTCTTCCCAGGTCTTCAGGCTAAGAAATAACCTAAGTATTATGCAAACAAATTTATTCTAGCAAATCCATTTTTTTTTCATAATTGACCCAGAATATCTCCATTTTCTTTCCTGTGTTGTCTAGCTTCTGGGAGGAGAAACTTTTGCCGTTCTGAAAAGCCACCTGTCTGAACAGCCCTGCTTTGTCTTCTCAACCCTGGATTATATCAGTTTCTATGTTATAAGTCAGGAAGAAAGTAGGTAGAGAAGGTTATAGATTCTTGTCAAGCAAAACAGATAACCTGACATATAAATTTTCACTGTTCTTGAAAGCTCATAATTTTAAAAAATGAATCCAAGAGGATTTACTGTAAATTACACAGGGAAAAAATTAATAGGATGTCTTTTTTACACCTAGCATTAACTTCATAAAGAGAAGCTAATTGTTGCCCAGTTCTCAGCGACCTCTATTTGGTAGGTGTTGAAAGGAGATTGTCAAGAGCTGCATGAGAGCAATAGCAAACACTTGGTGGTAATCCTTTCTCTGCTCCTATTCAATTTCTTCCCTCTTACACAAATGAAGGTGAGTGTAACATGACATAGCTCCATAAAGCCTACATGTGGGGTCAATAGGCAGATTCCACTCATCAGTAATAACAGCTTCTCTCCAAATACCGAACAGATTAACTTCTCAATAATAGATTTCATTGGAGGGAAACTTACATTTAAAACAGTATTTTTTTTTGTTTTTTTTTTGTTTTTTTTTTTTGGCCAGTCCTGGGCCTTGGACTCAGGGCCTGAGCACTGTCCCTGGCTTCCTTTTGCTCAAGGCTAGCACTCTCCCACTTGAGCCACAGCGCCACTTCTGGCCGTTTTCTGTATATGTGGTGCTGGGGAATCGAACCCAGGGCCTCATGTATACGAGGCAAGCTCTCTTGCCACTAGGCCATATCCCCAGCCCCTAAAACAGTATTTTTTTTAAAAAAATCACTCAGCCTTAAGATTGTCTCCCTCTGATACCCAAACAAAGGCCATTTTCTCTTTTACAAACACATTCAATTCATGATTTAATGAATATAACTAGTTGCAACTGCTATAGAAAAATGTGATATAGCCAAGTGCTGGTGGCTTTTACCTACAATCCTAGCTACTCTGTATCTCTGTCTCTGTCTCTCTCCCTCATACACACACACACACACACACACACACACACACACACATTCACTGTTGATAATTTTAAATTATTTATTTTTAAACCAATTTCATTAGCCTGACCACCACTAAAAGTAACACTAAAGTACTCTCAGTACTTTTCACAATTAGCGACCATACTGAAAATGATGAAGCTTCACCCCCGTGTAACCCCAACTGAGACACATCTGAGTGGGTCCCTATCCTTTCCCCATTGTCAAGAAATGTATCCTTCTGCTCTGGTGTTCATATGTCTCCTAAAATGTATGGATTGGAAGCTTAATACTCAATGCAGTAGTATTGGGCTTTTTGGAAGATAAGATATAACAAAGGATTGTCTGAGTGGTCTTGCTCTCTTTTGTTTCTTTGGCATGTGAAAATGTTTGGCATTCTCCCCTCTAAAATAAACAGTGTTGAAGGCTCCATCTTTGAAGTTCAGGGATGACAGTATCTTTGGCTTTACAGCAACATAAATTGTGAGAAACAAATTTGTCTTCTCAAGTATTCTGTTGCAGTATTAGAAAATGAACCAAGACACGTGGCTGTCATGACATTCCTGATTTCCTTGTTGAATCCTCTTTTCCCAGTGAAACTACAATGTGGAATTACTTTTTTTTTTTTTTTTTTTGCTTCTAGCTTAATTCCTTTCACTTTTACCCATGGCTTCACATCTCTTTTCTTTTTGAGTAATTTGTTTACTACAAAGAAACAAAACTAGCCAACAAAAAAACCCACTGTTTACACACTGTGAATGTTTTATAAAATAACTTAATAGATGTGTATGGTGTTATTTTTCCTGGTGGATCTACTTAACTGCTCAAAATAAGAGTCTGGTTTGGTAATGAAGGCTGTCAGTCTTCTACTTGATGTACTTTATTCCTAATTGTGATAAGGATTACAGACCAAGAGACATATTTCACTAACAAGTAAAATATGGCTTTGAAGGATTTGAACATGAAGCCTCATGGATTAAGAGGGCCATGTGCCTGTCAGGTTTACTCTAGGACTGGGAAGATTCTCTGCATTTGAGGATCCTTTGTGGGAAATCTCTGCTGGGATTTCCCAGAATACTCAGAAAATGGCACCATTATTGTATTAAGTTCACATTACCCCCCAAGGAGTTCTAGAGACCTCCATGGAATGTTTCTGGCTCTCTTGCTTTTGTAGTTTACCTCATGCATATATAGAGGGGATACCTCAACAGATATAAACAAGTCTATATCACTTGAACCCCAAAGTACATTTACAAGCATTTGCTTTTGAAAACACACCAAAGAAATGCCAGAACCTCATGATGGCAATATGTTATGTTATTTTATAAATATACAATATTGTATATACACCATGCTAATATATATAATACTGGAATAGTTTACCATTTCTTACAATCTATATATCAATTTTTAAAAGCTTTCTAATTTCAAATAAACTGGAAAATGATTTAAAAAAAACACCAACACCAACACTCCTTCATTTTTTCTTTCTTTTGACTGCAATTAGTTTCACTCAGAGACTAGCACTTGCTAAGCTGGTGTTTGACCTTTTGAGCCATTTCCCAGCTCTTTTTCTGCTGTAGGTTTTTTGTTTTGTTTATTTTTTTTATACAGGATCTCACACGCTTGCATGGCTCAGGAACATGACCCCACTAGCCAGGCCTCCCATGTACTTGAGATTAAAGACATGCATCAATCTGCCTTGCTTATTCCTTTGAGATGAATTCTTGTTAACATTTTACTGAAAGAGCTAAGATACCTGGCCCCATCTCCCTTTCCTAATAATAAATATGCCCTCCAAAACACAAACCGGGAGAGGTGGATACACTAGTAGCACATTGTCTGAATTTAAAAGGTCCTCTTGGCTGTGCCAGATCATATTTTCCTTAGTAAGACACACTAAACAAAACCAGAAGATAAATCATCATGAAAATGCAAGTGAGCTGGTAATAACAGCCTAGATATAGTTGCCATGAAATAGTCATTAAATTCAATGCAGCATAAATCTCACTGCATTTTTGTAAATTATGAAGGTTCTTAAAGGCCAAATAAAGATAAACTGTCATTAACTATGACTGCCTTTCTCTTTGCTTCTTGGCTTGGCTCTTTGCTATGTCTAAGCTCAGGCTATAGCAACATATGGTTCCTGAAATGTGTGGAGAAGGAATTCAAAATTCTTCAGGAATTAAAAATTCAAGACTCCTCTCCTCACTTTTGAAGGTGACCATTTCTAACCAATCCTTTCCCAGTTCCTAAGCAAAGGAATTGCTCTGCTTCATACTGGGGCCAGAAGTGCTTCTAACTCAAGCCTTGTAATTCCAACTATTCCTCCTTCCAAAGTGGGTGGAAGGTTGGTTGCTGGAGATGAACAGGAAGGGTCTAGGCCACCTCCAATCCTAGAGACCAGTAAGAACATCTAACAAGTTGCCCCTCTGCCACCCCATCTTCCCTCCTGGGACTTGTATTTATCAAAAACCCTTCAAAGATCCTAAGTCAATATTCCTTTTCCTTTTTCTGGAAGTTGGCACAAATCCCCAGTTGATCCTTTTCTTAACTGCTTTTTTTTCTCCCTGCTATTTAAACTGAATTCTTATTGCTCCAAATTAAACCCATTCTTTTTGGCCATGTCATCGCTAACTAATGAGAACAATTTCTCTCCTTGCTCTTGGAGGCTATACTTGGGGGTACTTATGAATGAGAATCATATCTTTCTTTAGCCTACTTTCTTAACTGTAGACTGCACAGGTGATAAAATGGGTTAATTGTTGCTATAAAAACATTTTCTATATCCATCATGAACTAATATTTTGCTCCAGATCATTTTAATTCCTTGTACTTGTACTATGATCTTACGATCTGCGGTGACTGAAAGTACAGAGCTACTGGGCTCCAGGACATGGGACATAATGACAAATATCAATATACAATATGCATGGGTCACTTAACATGTCACTGTGCTGTCACCTCTATGTCCTGGCACTATGACCTCAGTTTTCAATCACAATTCTTTACACCTCTGGTGACATTTGCAGCTCAGGACAGGAACCACCAAGGTACAGCCTACAGACAGTTTTTAATAAATGATTTTTTTTTTACTGTCATATAGTCACAGGCATTTAGAAAAGTGTGGTGTCCATGATGAAACAGACAGAAGCCTGCAAGGCCCTTCATAGAACACGAGCCATACCAGAAGATCATCCACCTTCTATAGAAGTGGCATGTCCATTTGCTACCTGCACCAGGTAAATGGAGTCACACAGGGTAAATCCTTATCTACAGACAGTGATCTGTTAGATGTTTTACTTCAAGTTAAGCCACACAGCTGAGCTCTAGAAAGGAAGGATTTCTTTTATTCTCTATATTACTGGGGAGAGAGGAGAGGCATTTCTAATGTTCTATTTCACTAAGACATGTATGAGATATATATGGCAGTTCACAAAACAAAAGGCAGAGTTCATAAGCAAGGATGCCTTTGCCAAATCCACGTCCCATGTTCTGCTGTGTTTCTTGGACTCACCAACTCAGAACACTGGAAGACAAGAGAATCCAGGCCGAGGCCGGGTACTCACTATGTGAAGCTGGAGGAAGTCGCCAAGACCTGGAGCGCTGTCAATGCGGACTAAGATGCCATCCTTCACAGTGGTGCTGAAGCCCACAGCAAGCCGGTCAGAGCGTGTGCTGGGCCTGTCGTTGGCCGGCCAGGTGTACAAGATGAGGCCACCACTCTTCCCAAAGATGTATGTAGCACCAGCTGGGAAAGCAAGGAGAAAGGGACATATTAGACAACTGTATTGTACTACACCAGCGTCAGCACACTCTTCAGACTACAAAATGACCTCCCAAGACAAGATTTAATTCCAGAACAGGATGGGTTCCAAAAGCCTCAAAAAGCAATTTTGCCTTCAAATTAAAGATGTCAGAAGCAGAAATGACTAATACAGGTGTTGGAAAGATACTCTTAACATCATTAATTGCCACTGAAGAATAGGCAAATGCCACTCTATGTATCACAGCTTTGGTGCATTGTGACAAACAACTCAACTCTTCTATCTTTTTGGCAGCCACATAATTAAGTTTTCCATCTTGTCTAGGTTAAGGTACAAAATAAACTCCATGCCCTCCCCCAGCCCATCTCTTAGCTATCCAAGTATTATGGTTAGTAGAGCCAGTAGCTTCTTCCCAGGGATGTTAGGGACCTGTAGAAAGATGTTCCAGGAAAGGCATTCACCACAATGAATGCAATGAGTAAATCCCAAGGCACCACTTCTCTCATGCCTGTCTTGTCTTCCACTCAGCCTGTGAAGGAAGCTGTGGCCAGAAGAGACCAAGTTAAAGAGGTCAGGCCTTCCTTATGCAAAATACCTATGACTGCAAGCATTTTGTGTTTCAGATATTTGGGGATCTCGTAATGGTTACATATACATAATGAGAAATTTTGTGAAGAACACCTCACTTTAAGCACAAAATTCTTTTATGTTTCCTATTTATCTGATCCACATAGACTGCATTGTCGTGCACCTCCGGTTTGATGGTGATACATCCCATGAGGATTGGTATGGAATTTTCCCATTGGTAATATTCAAAAAAGATATCCCAATTGTATAGAATTTTAAATTTGGGAGTCTTGGTAGCTAGGGATGCCGAACTTCTATGACTTAAAGGACTTAACCATCTTACTATTGAATTGTGAAAATATAGTAGCAAAATTTCCATTTATGTCCATTTTTGAAGAAATGAATATTTTTCCCTAGCGGTATTATTTAATCATGATTTTAAATGACAGTTTCTATCTTCTTCAAATTAAGTTTCAAAGGGAAGTTATAGGAGATGTAGGAAAAAATAAGCCAGGATAGTTAATTTTTACATAGTAAGTGTTTTTGTCAGTCACATCTGGTAAATTTAATCTGTTTTTATTTTTATCAGTAGGAAACCAAAGGTTACTAAAATATATATTAATTTTCAACTACTTATGCAAGAACTAACAGGGAGCCAAACATGAAAAATATTTGCACTTCAAAAAATCTAGTTTATTTTAAGCAACAAGTCCTAAATTCTGGGTTAGGAACAAACACAGATTTAGTAGGCAAACTAGACCACCCCATTGTTGCCTCTCTCTGGAGTTTTTGGCCTGCTACCCATAGCAAGCAATTCCATATGCTGCATATCTCAAAGCCCAAAAAACATTTGGCAGAGGCTTCTTTGTGTGAATCCTAGGGAATATAATCCAACACTTCATATAGTTTTAAAACTGTATTAAACAACCATCTGGAAGTTTTCAGCTAAAGATATCCTAAGATAGCTCACTAGAAACTTCAAGTACTGGTCAGATTTATTGTCAGAGTTCATTTACAGAAAAACATTGGGTAGAAGCACGTCAGTTAAAGAAGAAATGGGCAGCTTGCTTGGAAATAATTCTAGGCTTCTCAGGAGGAATCTGTATCATGTGTCATCCTTTTTCCTTTTTAAGTGGTTAAGTCACATTACATTCTGAGTCCCAGAGAAGCTCATTTCTCTTCTTTGGAAGGTCACCATTCTCGTGCTTCAATGTGCTCATTCTGTATACTTCATGAGGTAGAACATTGATTTCCTTTTATGAATTTCTTGAGCCTTAATGGATGGTCTCTAGAAAGCCATCTGGGGAGTTGATATTTGGTATGCAAAGTTTATGATAAAGTCTACAGGCAAAACAGTCTTCTCTGCACTATCCACAAATACCTGCAAAAGCTTCTTAAAATTAGAAATGTGAGTAAGGTGATTTATCCTGATAGTGCTGCATCTGCGAGGAATTTAGACAAGTCCCTTTGTGTAGACAATAGCAGATGTCATCACTGTCCTTTTATTCTTAATTTGGAAAACCAGAGGTTATTCATGATTAATGAATAAAATCACCCCAAACTGCAAATCAGCCTTGACATTTCATGGCAATTTATGAAATCTCACCCAATTCTATCATCAATACATAGCAGACTTTGCTACAGAGTTATGTTCATACTCTATTAGAAAAGAATTTTGTCCCCACAGAAGGGAACAAGCCAGAGTTAGGTAGTTACAAAATATGTATGCACTGCTGTTGCCTTCACTTGTAAACTCCAAAGCCCTGCCTTTACAATGCTGTTTCTATCTCCTGTTTCATCACCAATTCGCTTATTAATTACAGGGGGAAGATCACCAACAGGAATATAATTATGGTCATGTTTAAGATTTACTTTAAATATCAAAATAATACACACATGCACATACCTCTCTCTATATATAAATGCATATATATGCATATAAAACAAGGAAATTTTAACTAGAAAATATAGTTGACTACTTGAAATCCATCCATGTACTATTCTGTCCATCAAATAAACACAGATCAGATGGCTTCCCCCCCCAAAAAAAATCCCTCAAATTTAATGTTTGTTATTTATTTGTTTTTGGTTTTCTTAAATGCAAACAAACCTTCTCTGAATTAATTTTCATTGTTGCTAAAAAAGAAAACAAGTTTTAGAAGTATATCTCAGAGGAAGCCAGAGAGAGCTAAACTGAAAGAGAATTAAATATATTGCTTGTGAACGAGCATAGCAGATACAATGGTAAATTAATAAAATTGTACATTTAATGTTCAGAAGTTACAGTACATGAATATGGTTAACAAAACAAGATGTTAGACTCCTCTCTTTTCTTTCAACATTACTTGAGAAGGGAGTGAACAATCTCCTGACGGTATTGCATGTGCTTTCTTCTGTTGTTTCACGTTCTTTCTTCCTTTCTTTGGTGGGTAAGGGTTTGAACTCAGGGCCTCATGCTCTCACTTGGTTTGCTTGTATCATATCTGGCACTTTACCACTTGATCAACATTACCAATAAAGCATTTTGCTTGTTATTTAGAAACAGAATATTCTTGACTTTTCTACTGAGGCTTGCTTAGAATCAGAATCCTCCAGGTCTTAGCATTTTGTGTAACTAGAATTAAAGTCATGAGCTACTTGGCTTATGTTCCATATTTCTATTTGATTACTCCTTCATTACACTTCTCCACATGCAATGTTTTGTCTATAATTCATTATTAGTATCATTATTATTATCTTTAAGTAGCCATACCTTATATCTTGATCATATATTTTTATTGTAAATTTACAAATACTTTAAGAAAATAGACTATCAGTGACATAAAATAAATTCTACCACTAGAGGTGATAAATAGCATATAGCTAACAAAATCAAAATGGGCACAATTATGGCTTTGAAACTGGCAAATCCATTTTAACAAATGGAAGCATAAGGAACAAGAATTTACTAATGATGGCTTCATGAATATAGTCACTCATTTTTAAAATTTTAGTTTGTTTTCTGGTTTTCTTTCTTTCCCCCATATATCCACTTGTTAGAAGGTTATATCACTTTCATTTTTGTTCTAACAGTAAGAACTAATATTTCCATAGTTTTGAGTAAATTTCTTTTTAATCAGAATATAATAAATTGTACATAGTAACAGATTTCATTGTGTTATTTCCATACATGCATATAATCTACTTTGATCATATCCATTTCATTACTCTTTCTCATTCCCTCCCCTAGAAAAAAATTTGTATAAGTCACTAGAAGAAAGAAAGACCTCCCATGTTCATGGATTGGCAGAATAAATGTTACTAAAATGGCCATAAAACCAAAAGCCATTATGTACATATTCAAAGCAAGCCTCATCAAAATTCCAAAGATATTCTTCATGGAAATAGAAAAAAAATCCTAAAATTCCTATGGAAGTACAAAAGACCTGACACAGCCGAAGCAATCCTGAGGGGGGAAAAATGAGCAAGGCCAGGGATGTCACAGTACTTGACTTCAAACTATACTTTACATCCACAGTACCACAGCATGGTACTGACACAAAATCAGATATACTGAGTGATTTTCAAATTACCTCCTCCAGGGGTTGTCTCATTTGATGCCTCTTTGTTCAACAGTCTGTGAGGTTTCAATGGCAAATATTATTATTACTATTTTAACTAAAATGTAAGTGGAGACTTGGAGGGATTCAACAGTTTGACAGCGTTCTAACTGATAGAAGTGAGAATAGCATCAGATTTCTCTTTCATGATCCTTCCCCTTTTTCTTACATCAGGCTATCCTACTGGACAATGAGTTGACGCTTTGTAAAGAAATCCCTAGCAGCCAAGGGTTCCACAAGGAGCAAGGAAGAATGAGTGACAGATAGAAAAACAGAGCAAAGGTCTCAGCATTACAGAGGGTCAGTAGGGAATAGAGGCCAAGTGATAAAGATTTTACCCACAGCCCTCCAGTGTATCTATTGAATAGATGGTGTACCGATCTACATTGTCTACTCTGAATCTATAAATAAATAAATAAATAAATAAATAAATAAATAAATAAATAAATAAATAAATAAATAAATGAAAAGGAATTCTTAATGCAAACTAAAGAAAACAAATATTAGCATAAAAGTTTACCTACTGGTTTAAGAACCTCCTTTTTCTTTGGTAAAGAAATGAGCATCATTGCTGGCTAATGAACTGAGAAACTGGCAGTATCTAGTTCCAATTATCCTAAAGGAGAGCCAATCTCCATGCTCAGGAAAGGTGAAGGCATTCTCCATATGGGACAATCTCATTTCCTCTCTTAAAGGAAGAGCTAAGTGGACATTGGCCAAAAAACTACTACTCTGAGTCCACAGAGGCAATTTAGTATGCCCTAGGATAAGAAAGCACAACTTTTAAATCAAGGACCTTTCCATGAAGCCAGTACTGGTTCAGTATAGTATGAAATCTACTCACACAAGTGCATAGAGAAGTCCTGTGCAATACATTCAAGTTTCAGTCACAAGAAGAGTTGGTAAACAACAGCATAGGACAATGGAGTTCTATGAACTGTTATGCCATGAGTAAAAATAAAAGTCCTTATTTAATGGTAGTGATAAGTATCATCAAAGGCGAGTATTCCTTGTGGATATAATATAATTTTGTAATCTTTCAAATAGCCTTGGAACTGTAGATGAGAATATTGTGATGGATTTTTTCCCCAACAGATAATGAAGAAGAAATGATTATGTTTGCCATTTCCAAATCTGAAACATGGACTGAGACATCTTATTGACCTGTTATCTTGCTCCCCCAAAGTTGGATTAGTAAAAAATGAAACATACTATTTTCAGATACACTCAGCAATTCTGACAAATGCACCCAGATATTTTCTTAGCCATAGAGATAGTTTTGTTTTCAGTAATACATTATTTCAGAAATATGTTATCAGAAAACCCACAAGGGGACATTGATAGACTTTAATATTATTACTTCCTAAACAATATAGGGACAACTACATACATAGCATTCACATTGCATTAATTGTTATAAGTAATCTGCAGATGATATAAAGTCTATTGGAGGATGTGTAGAGATATAGGAAAATACTGTCGTTCTATAATAGTAGCAAGCTTGAATGACAATATGAAGCTAAGTAAGGACTGGAGAGCCAAGTTTCATTGTTGAATTCAACAATATTTATTTTCTGAACATTCACTGTGTTGATAAATATGTCCTTCTAGAAACTCAAAGTGCAGAAGGATACTGAATTTTCTTTCTTTCTTTTTTTTCTGTGCTGTTCCTGGGCCTTAAACTCAGGGTCTAGATGCTGCTCTTGAGCTTTCTTGCTCAAGGCTAGTGCTGTACTACTGAAGCCTCAACTCCACTCCCAGCTTTTCTAATGATAACACTAATCCAGCTCAGCCTTATGTTATTTCATCTCACTTTGGAAATGTTTTATAAGCACTCACCAATGAGGGTTCACAACATTTCTCATGATATAGTAGAACACAGATTTCAGTTTATAAAAAATATCTAGCTAAAAAAGCATTGGAATGACTTTTTTCCTCAGTGAATTCTTGGCAAGCTCAGATAAAGAAATTACAACCATTTTTGAGTCATGCTGCTTGATGTTACTCTTCAGTTCCTAAGTCATGCTGAAAATTGTTTTTGTAGAAAAACATGAATTGGTGAGAACCTTTTGCATTTGACTTCATAGGGATATATGGATATATGGTATGATCACCATTTTAGTTTCGTCATACAGCATTCACCAGGAGTAAGACATACACACATATCCTTAGACAAAATAGAAATGAAAAGGCAGCAACAATGATCATTTTATAATTACTCATCAGACTTTTCTGTAGTATGATTTTTTTTCAATGCACTCTTTCTAATGGTATCTCAAGGGACATGGTTGGAAGGAAAGAAGAAGTTCACAGCACATTTATCTACTACCTACTTTTACCCATAGCTTTGAAAAACTTTAAGATGAGCAATTAATGGATTCTAAGTACTAAATATTCTCTGGAAAAGAAATACAGATGACAGGTAGTTGCTTATTTCCACTGCTTTGATTTAAATGCCTGATTGGTATGGAGTTCATTCTTTCAAGGGCCAGAAGCTCTCCACAGATGAATCTGGCATATTTATGAGTATAATTCATCAAAGTATGATTTCTCTGGAAATGTTGGCCAATGCCTTGAAGGGGAATGACTCATTACCTAAAACACATGTCTCTTAATTGTAGAACCCATCTCAGAATTTTTTTAAAAAGGAACTCATGCCAACTAATACGTCCATATTCCATACTTTACAACATCATTTAGATTTACTTCTTCTATCTAATAGTCTTAGAGACGTGTAGTAAAGATCAAAATAATTATTCCCCCCACATACACATAAGAATAGAGTTCTAGAAATAGTTAAGTATTGACATATTGTGGTAGTCAACTCAGAATGAAAGGACTTCCTAAACTTTTATAACTTGAGACTGTTTTCTGTCTTCATCTGGAATCATTAAGCCCCTTCACATAGAAATTACAATTTTCTCTAAACCTAATCACATAACTTGAATGGAAGTTGTCAGTGCCCCAGAAGATTCTTCACTTCTTGCTAGGTATAGTGGCTCATGCCTGTAATCTCAGCTACTTGGAAGGCAGAGGTAGGAAGATTATTCTCTGAAGTTAAACCAGACAGCCAAAAACATGTGATGCTGTCTAAAAACTAACAAATAAATAAATAAATAAATAAATAAATAAATAAATAAATAAATAAATAAAAGCACAAGTTTATAATCCTAGCTACTTTAGAAGGCTGTGAGATCTGAAGGAAGTATGGCAATCTTATTTTCAATTAACCACCAAAAATCTGGAAGTAGAGCTGTGGCTCAAGTGGTACAATGCTAGTCTTGAATAAAAAAGCTGGGGACAATTCCCAGGCTCTGAGTTTAAGCCCCAGGACCAGCACCAAAAAATAAATTTTTTTCAATACTAAAACAACAAAAAAAATCTGAGGATGTGACTAAAACAGTACATTTCTGGCCCAGAAATCATAATCCCCTGCATTCATACCCCAGCATTTAGCTGAGCTAAGCTGCAATAAATTAATCAAAGTTTGGGCCAGTCAGAACACTTTACCGAATCTTGGATTTTCTGCTTTGTTTTTCACATGGGGTCCTCCACTCGTATCTTTCAGATGATGAGGTCTTGACATGAGAATCACACAGCTGCTGTGGTCACATTTTCCATTATCAGGAGGAATTTGTGAGAAAATGAATCCTAACTCAAAGCATGAAAGAAACTGGGCACTAGTGACTCACATTTGTATCTAGCTTCTCAAATGGCAGAGATCTGAGAATCACAGTTCAAAACCAGCCTGGGGAAGGAAAATCCATGTGACTCTAATCTCCAATTAACTACTAAAAAGCCAGAAGTGAAACTGTGGCTAAAGTAGTAGAATGCTAGCCTTGAGAGCAAAGTTGCTCAGAGATAGTACCCAAGCGCTGCGTTCAAGCCTCAGAATGGACATTAAAAAAAAAAAAAAAAAAAGGAGAAGAAACACTGATGAGCCAAGAGTTGCAAACAAAAAGGGATTTTAAAAAAATCATTTTTTCAAGTACTCACATCCAGTGGTCCATATAATGATCTTTATACCTCTTACATAGTATTTCCAGTAGTTAATGTGTTCAGTCAAGCCAGTTCAAACTTGGTTTCTTTCATATTTAGAAGAATAGTGATGAAAACCTGATTTCCTCAGGGCCTGGCACACACTGAGACAGATACATGTTGTTAAAGGAGCTCAAAAGAAACATGTAGAGGGATGGTGATGGAATGATACAGCTCAGGACTTTAACCTAAGAAATGTAGCACATGTTGTAGTAATTCATGTAATTTCAGATCCCTGTTACACTGACAATGCTCTTGTTGACAAAGAAATTCTTGATGGTTTCTGTAGTCAGGGCCTGTAACAGTTTTGTGATGT
The DNA here is from genome assembly GCF_023159225.1 of Perognathus longimembris pacificus. Lineage (NCBI taxonomy): Eukaryota > Metazoa > Chordata > Mammalia > Rodentia > Heteromyidae > Perognathus > Perognathus longimembris. The sequence goes on along the minus strand of NC_063174.1, from coordinate 45,342,009 downwards.
TGAAGGAAAAGATGTATCTGTGAGAATGCAAGCCCTCACCAGACAGCAGTGGAATTTGCTTTGTTTGGGGAATTGCCACGGTTGCAGAACTTTGAGATGCAAATCTCTGTTGTTTATGAAGATATTAAGTTTTGGCTTTCTTGTCATAGTGGCCCAAAATAACTGGGACACTCATTTAGAAATTGAGCACAGTCATACTATCAACACATGATAAATCTGTAGCACAGAAACAAAATACCTATCTGAACCTGGTATTGTAAGCCTATAATCTCAGTACTTGGATGACATAGACAGGAAAACAGTGAGTTTGGGGCCAGCCTGGGGTGAATATGAAGTTCTAGACCAGCTTGGGTCACATATGAAAACCCTATCTCAAACAACAGCAACAATTAAGCAAACATGAACAAAATATGTTCATCATTGTAACTTAAAAATTAATAACATTTTCTGAATAAGTATTTTAAAGATCTATTAAAAGAATAATACAAAACCCTTGGAATATGGGAAACAATATATTTCAATGTGAAAGTATCTGCTTACCAAAGTTACTATATCAACTAATTAAAATGTAATTCTATCAAGGATGTTTTTAAAACTCCTTGGGCTGGGGATATGGCCCAGTGGCAAGAGAGCTTGTCTCGTATACATGAGGCCCTGGGTTCGATTCCCCAGCACCACATATACAGAAAACGGCCACAAGTGGCGCTGTGGCTCAAGTGGCAGAGTGCTAGCCTTGAGCTAAAGGAAGCCAGGGACAGTGCTCAGGCCCTGAGTCCAAGGCCCAGGACTGACCAAAAAAAAAAAAAAAAAACTCCTAGAGCTGTCCATTCAAATCTTTAATTAAATTAGGAACTGACCAAAATGTTCCAAACTTGATAGTGACATTCAAAAGCAAGCTAAAAACATACTAAGTAGCAAAATTACATGTGTTTTGCCATTAAAGTCAGGAAGAGAGAGATGTTCATTTTTACAGTGCTGTTCAAGTGTATTTCAGAGAAATCAATAGCATGTCATTATCCCTAAGATGAACCAATAGATTTGACAAGGATGACAACACAATTCACATTTTCAAATTCGAAAAATTAGAATCAATTTCACAAATGGTGCTAAGGAAAAGAAATATCTATGCATAAAAGAATGAAACTAGGACTTACACATCACATAAAAGAATGAGCACAACATATATCAAAGGCACATATTGAAGAGCTAAACCCTAAAACTTACAAGGAAACAGTGGAATGGCTTCATGGCATTAAATTTCACAGTAATCTTTATGTGACAGCAAAAGAATGAGTGACGAAGATTAGATAAATTGAGATTCATATTCAGAATATATAAAGAACACCTAAAAATAAGCAATCAAAGGAAAATCATCCCACTTTAAAAATGGTCAGTGCTAGAGTATATGTTTAGTATGTTTGTGGCCCTGAATTTGAGTCCCAACAAATTCCAAAGCATATGAAATAAAAGGAAAAATGGCTTGAACACATATTTATCCAGAGAAAGTGCACATAAAGCAGTGATCACACAAACAGATTTTCAACGTGAATAATTGATATGGAAATGTAAACCAAAACTATACTGAAAAATCACTTTATTCCCGTTATGATAGTTAGTGTCACTAAACAAAAACTTAACATGTATTAGGGAGAATGTGGAGGACTTGAAAACAATTTCACTACTAGTAAGAATTACAAAACTGAAAAAAAAGAAAAGAAAAGAAAAAGAATTACAAAACTGCAGCCAGTATAGAAAATATACAAGGAAGAGCAAAGAAAGATTTACTTTACTCGCATAAAGATCTACTAAATTACCACAGTCAAAATTATCTATTCCTAAGAGTCAGAGAATTCAACGTATAAAATTTCAATGGAATGACACAATCACTGTGGGCAGTGTGTAGGCTCATCTGTTGAGAAGAGCAAAGACAGTTCTTGGAAATAGGCTGGTGGGAGCTGTCCAGAGTACTGAACACAGCATCAAGGTCTTTGTACCTTAATGGTTATGTCAGTGATTTCCTTAGAAGTGTTCTTGTTTCAGTGGCAGGAATACTGTCAGAATCATGCCTACAATTTGCACCAAATAATGTTTTCCTAACTTTCTGACAACAGCTTTTAATTAGGTAAATCTATTATACTCCATTTGAAGTTTTCAACAGAAGACTATTAACATGTAAGGAGTTGGAAATGGACCACTTGTGTCGGTGGAAAATGTGCTTGAAGAAAATGACTTGGTCAGGAGTGAGATAGATAGGAAGAGAAGAAGTTGGGTCCTTGTGAAACTGTTGGAAAAGAACTTCAATAGTGCATACAGGAAATCTGGGGGTTGCGACCTGGTTCATGGGTTTGTGAAATGAGAGAAAGACACAAAGATAAGATTTGGTGCTCCCTGTGGGGCTTAGGAGTTTTACATCCTTGTAAGGTAGTGGTACAAGCATTCCCTTAAAGTCCTGATTATACAGTGTGCTTACATTATTACAGAATGTACTCAGCTTTGGATCACTTATTTTTCAAATGCTTAATATTTGTTATTTGCTGGATACGAAAGCTCACTTAAATTGACTTGCCTAAGTAATATCTGTAGAACATTCAGCTACGTTTCTTTCTCTCTGGCCTCTACTTAAAGTACATAGGTGTAGTAGCAGTGCTTTACATAATATCAAGATCTTTGATTTTTCCTGTATTATCATAATACCTTTATCACACTCAACATTTGTATGTGGGTACTGAAGCTTGAACTCAGGGCTCTGTCCCTTAGCCTTTTGCTCAATGCTGGTATGCTATCACTTGAGCCACAGCTCTACTTCCAGATTTTTAATGGTTAATTGGAAGTAAGAGCCCCATGGATTCTGCTTCCCAGCCTGGATTTTCACCACAATTTTCAGATCTCAGCCTCCTTAGTATCTAGGATTACAGGCATGAGCCACTGGACTGGATAACATTTTCAATTTTTAAAATAAAATTATTGAAAGAATATTAGCTGAACTGGGCTTGTTCTTCTCAAAACAAGAGTTATCTAGAGTTAAGGGTCACATAAGAGCTCAAAATATATCAAAATAAGTCCCTACTTGTTAATGCCATTTTATTATTTTCTCACCAAGCCTTTTTACCTCATCTCTTATCAATGGATGAAACCATGATTGTGCTATTACTTAAAAATTGTGTAATCAGATTACTATTTACTTTTCAAAATGGATCCTCCACGTTTTCTGAATGTTTTCTTCATTTTTACAACTTCTGCTTGTAATTTTTATTTCCTTTCATGATTTTTACTAAGGCAAATGCCCTTTGCTACTGTTTGGTAATTCTTCTCTTTTCTGCCTTATAAAATGTATGTCAATCAGATCCTCCATCTCAGTCTTTCTATTTCCCCTTAGCAGCATTTTCTCCTCAAAAGTTCACTTATTTCCTAAATCCTGATGTTAAAAACACTTTTATTATTTAGCATTTACCTTGGACTACTACATAAGTATATAATCTTCAATTAAAAAAAAAAAACTTGTCCTCTAATTCATTTGGCCCTGGAAGATGGTATTTGTGAAACTTGGTCTTTGTCTTATACTTTTTAATCACAAAACCACAATACAAGTCCATAAAAACTTCCTTCCCAGTCCCTTATCTTGGTTCTAATATGATAACTTTAGCATTGATTCAATAGTACAGATATGACATGCAGCAAATAAACAGCAGTCACTTCCATCAAAGCTTGAAGATTTGTTATGATGGATATATTCAGACACACCGGTCTCTTTTTAGAAAATGCAATTTTATGGAAAAATACAAGATAATTGGTCTTTAGCTCTTGCAATATACTTAGATAGCACCTGCCATATTTAAATAAACACAGTGCTTCTCCCTGTTAGATCAGACTTTCTGATTAAGTCAATCATGTGAGAGGATTGCGACATAGCCCCTGTACACTTAGATTGTTGGTTGGTTTCTGGATGTGAACATTTTTTCCCAAATGATACGACACTTGTCCATATATTGGAAAGGAAATTGAAAGCTCTTTATTCAGCCAACTAGCCTGTCTGTCCTTATCTCCCAGCCTCAGCTTTTGCTTCACATTGTGCCACATAGGTGGGCAGGTTTTACTGGGCTCTGGAAGATTCTCCAAAGCAATGACCCTGTATTTGAAGACTCTGTGGGAGATCACAGAGATCACATACACATTATTCTCAAAGATTATTCCCTTTCCCATTGTCCCATTTCTTCAGACTCTCACTGCCACCGTGCAGATCAAGAAATTTAGCCAGCAGCTTTGCTTCTTTTAATATCTCTTAAACCAGCAGCAAGAAAAAAAAATAGTCATGTGACCTGAACAGCAGAATGATTAAGTGCTGAGGCTGGCATTTTAGTAGGCACTCCAACTCCTAAGGGAGGCTTGGATCATGAGGCCTGAGAGGTGGAAACCTCTGGAAGGAATTCCAGAGCACCAATTCCAGCTCAACAGGTCTACATGTTTTTGGATCATTGGTGTTCTAGATACATGGCTGGCATGATTTCTTTGGTATAAGGTGGACTCATTTACTATAAAAAGGGCTTGGTCCTAATTCAGTTTTCATGAGCTTCCCATTAACTTTATCCCTTAACATATGTTCAAAGGTCTTCTTTAAGGAGAACATCCTTCCTTACTGCCACAGACTTTTGGGAGAAGACTGCAAACAATAAAGTTACAAAAGATATATTAGGTTTCTTGTATGAAAATCATAGTCATTGATCTAAAAATTATTCATGCTTAACAGTCAAAGATGTCATGATGGATGACACTGGAGCTGAGAAATGGGTTATATCCCTTTCCTGTCCATGTGGTGGTGTTGTGTGCCTTTCTGTTTCCAATGACAGCCAAGGCCCATGCTAGACACATGAAATGAATTTTGAGAGTGGAGAGAGAACCCTGGGGGTTGTTATTTGTGTCCTTGTTTATGTGTGCCAATACCAAGTCCCTGAAGGGTGAAGGAATCCAAGGTCACAGCTGTTGACTGTCAGAACAAAATGGAAATTTGTCTTTCCTCACCACAGCCTTTGAACTCCATATTCTATCTGCTGTCTTGGAAGTAGATTGGTACTTAAGAAAGAGATGGTTTACTGATTGATTTTCTTTCACTTGAATTTTTAAAATACAGTCTTCACTTTTAATTTATAAGTTGTCAAGACTTGTAATTATAGGGTATGACATAAGGTTATATGGTTATAGTACCTAATGAGTGAACCAAGTTAATGAACATATCCTTTTAACCATGTACTTAGTTTTTGGAGTGGAAACTAAATTCAAATTTATTCTTAGCAATTTAAATACATACAACACATCAGTATTCACTATGCTATTCACTAGATCTCAAAAATGTATTTCTCTTGTCTAACAGGGTTTTTTTTGCCAATACTTTCCATACTGCCTTTCCCAAGACTCTGATAATCAATATAGAAGTCTTTAGTCTTTATGAATGGGACTACTTCAGATTCTACAATGAGAGTTTGTCACTTTTTTATTGGGTTGGTACTGGATCTTCAATTCAGAGCCTTGCACTCTCATTAGGCTTTTTCATGCAGGGCTGGTGTTTTGCCACTTGAAATACATCTCCATTTCTGGCTTTTTCAGTGACTAATTGGAAATACAGTCTCATGAACTTTCTTGCCTGAATTGGCTTCTAACCATGATCCTCAGTCCTCAACCTCCTGTGTAGCTAAGGTTATAGACTCGAGCCACCAGTAACTGGCTTGTGAGTTTATCAATTTTAACTCATCCATTTCTTATCCTTTCATGACACTGTATGTGTAACAAGAATCGCCATGGAGTAGTTTTGATACATAGGTTTGTGTGTTTGTGTGTGAGGAACAGAGAAAGAGTGACCCAGGGAAGTAGAAACAGAGAAGATGGAAGAAGATGTAGAGGAGAAGAAAGGGGTATATATGTATATGATATAAGAAGATGTGAGGAGGGAAGGCCAAGAAGATGATACATCTTACACTGTGTTCAAATCTGTGCGTATATATTTTCCTGAGTATCTAAACACTGTGAGCTACACAAGATAATATATTGTATGCATAATATATTATACATATAATATATACATGTTTATATATTAATCCTGTTCTTATTCATTATTTTTGGTACCTACAGCAGTGAAGACAAAGAGAAGCAAATATACCTGAACATATTATAGCTTAATCACTATAGAATCTGAGTTAAGATAGGATTTCTCATAGTCCCTGGAAAAGGAGCTTTCGGTTTGGGGCTTTCTCTTTTACAAGCCCTAAGGTTTCCACTCTAGGAGATTAAGAAACTGGAATGTAGGGGCCTTGGAATGTGCCTCAGGAGTAGAGTGCTTGCCTAGCATGTATGAAGCCCTGGGTTCGATTCCTCAGCATCACATAAACAGAAAAAGCTGGAAGTGGTGCTGTGGCTCAAGAGGTAGAGTGTAGCCTTGAGCAAATAGAAGCCAGGGACAGTGCTCAGGCCCTGAGTCCCAAACCCCAGGACTGGAGAGAGAGAGAGAGAGAAAGAGAGAGAGAGAGAGAGAGAGAGAGAGAGAGAGAGAGAGAGAGAGAGAGAGAGAGAGAGAGAGCGACTGAAATGCAAGTCCACCAGAGCTATTCAGCTTCCACAAGCATTAAGGCTGTTGATTCACAGTGCTCCTAGATCTGCTATTGAAGACCCCAAGAGTCAAGGAACTAGACGAGGTTGGAAGGGGTATGCCACAACTTAAATGGGATTCCTTTAAAAGCATTGTGCAGCTGAAGAGACAAGTATAATGGCTATTTAATCATCCTCGCTATGAAGTGCCAATTCTTTAGACTCTTATGACATTCATGAATGATGCAGGAGGCGGATATGATGGATGCAGAGCAATTCCCTGCGACAGATACTTCCAGGGAATTTATGCCCCCCTCCCCCCAGGACAAAGGGGCTCCTGAGCTCCATTATCATTTGTTCTCAGAGAAAATTTACAGTCTTGCTAGCAACTCCTTTTACCCAACTCAATAAAGTGCTTATTTTGATATACGGACTGTGATTGTTCAAGAACAACTATATCCTTGGAAAATCAGGCACACTGAACAGCGTTGCAGACTCACTTTCCTTCCCTTCTTTCAATGTTGCCATTTTCAGGTTTTGTAACGTAGAGCACTGAGATGCAAGTCTCCAAAGCACTTATCTATCTGCCTGGTTGATCAGAGATATACACATACATACATACAAAATGAGAATATGTAGGTACATGTAAATATGTGCATATACACATATACATAGATGTGCAAGTATGGATGTGTGTATGTACATATACATCTACAGAGGGTGCTTTTGACGGTGAAGTTCAAATGCCATTTAGGTTCACTATGAATAAGATAATCCTTCAGTAAGTATATAGTTAAACACCCTACTAAAATCTTGTTCTGTATCTTCTGCCCACAGGTGAACTGTTTAGGGCTGGAAAGAGGTCAGTGAATATACCAAACCCTTTCTTCACAGAAGTGGTACTGTAATGACAATGTCAGTCAACAAAGGAGGAAATAGATTTCTAACATAATGCCTGGGCATTTAAAGTGCTAAGAGGGTCTGCAACGGTGGGCTTAAGCTTGGAGAAAAACTGTATTCAATGGGATAGACAGGGGTTTTCCCCTTTCAGATGATCATAGTAACCCCTGAGGGTAGAGAGTAACCCCTGAGGGCAAGCTATGCACTTTCTATCACAACAGAGTTCTCAGCAGAAGGAACAAAGAAAAAGGGTAGGTGAGAGTGGGCTTGATATGCTGGAGAACAGCCCGGAAAGTAGTATACATGGAATGAGTGGAGGCTGCAAGGGAGAGTGGAGAAAATAAGTGATTGCACAAGAGGGACTAGAAAACACAGCATCTCACAGGAAGAACGTCAGCGGAGGTTCAGTCCTTGTTAAGCTCTGTTTTGAGATGGCTACATAGCTTTCAAAAGTCTCTCTCTGAATAACATGTTTTAAAGTAGGATGACTGGAAAATAGACCTGAGAGGTATACTGGCCATGATGGGGAAAGGCTTCCAAGTACTGTTGCATAAGGAACAAATGAATGAGCTCAAGAAAAGTTAACCAGAAACCATTGGAAAAACAGAGTTTCCATCTTCGAGTTTATATAAGATGTCATGCAGCAGATGGATTAAGCTGCTTCAGAAAGCAGAACCAGAATCAATGGGTGAAAATCAATGGTGAGGACATTTTCTAGAACTATCTAATCATAGCAGGGATCTTCTAAAAATATAATGAAATTTCATACCAGATGTACTCCAGCAGATACTGAATAGTTATTATCCAAAATGTCTGCAAGCCCTTTCTAGATGATTCCAAAAAGAGCCATTCTAAGAAAGGAAGAACATGAAATGAAACAAAAATATTGTAATGATAGAACAAATATCCACTTAAATTAACCATCTTCTTCCTGTTGATTAAAATGTATTTTCAGCAGGGCGCTAGTGGCTCACACCTGTAATCCTAGCTACGCAGGAGGCTGAGAACTGAGTAAAGCCAGCTAGGGAAGAAAAGACTCTCATCTCCAATCAACCACCAGGACACCAAAAGTGGTGCTGTGGCTCAAGTGGTAGAGTGCTAGCCTTGAGCTGAAGAGCACAGGGAGAGCATCAGGCCAAGAGATTATATATACGTGTGTGTTTGTGTGTATATGTGTGTGTGTGTGTATGTATGTATATATTTTCATTTTAGTTTTCATGTTTTAATGCTTACCTCACTTAAGAAAATAAGTGACCCTTTGGGGAAGATAGTTCATATTCTATGAAGTCACAGCTTCACTATAAATTTTTAACATACTTAGAAGAACCATGCTTGTAGGCTATTTCTTTAAGGATATTTTGAGTATATACTTTGCTTCTAAGAAATCCAAGTAATAAAATCATATATTTCATCTCTAAACTGACAATAATACATACATAATAAAAATTATATGGTGCTACCTATTTTCTTCTTTCTTGAAAACCCTAGAGGTATGTTGGGGCTGGGGAGGCAGGCAAAAATTAGTCCTTACATGTCCTGGCTGACTAAAAAAAAAATATTTCCTCACTATAAATTTTCTATCATGTCTAATAACCTTTTCTTAACAGAACTTAATTCTAGAATAACAGTAAAAACCAAGGCTAGAGTCCATAGCAGGGAAGCTAGAGCTTAAGGAACCTTTCTTCAAATGGATCTTTAGTTATGGATCACTAGGTTTGAAATGTCAGGGATAGGAAATGAGGATCTTTTGAAGATCTTCAAAATAGTGCTTATAGTTAACAGTGCCACACTGTCCTGAGGGTAGATCACATGCCAATTCTTTCCAGCATAATAGAATGGGGAAGGAGGCCTATCCTTCAAAATTTTTTCTTTATATCACACCTCACTGCTTTTTAGCAGAATACTTGCTTATACAAAATAGTTCATTACTGAAAAAAGTCCCTTTTAAAGGAGAAAACTATTTACCTCAAATATCAGAATAAGAAAAGTATAATGGAAGCAAAAAAAAAGAGTGGGCACACATATAATAATTAAAAAATGATTCTTCTGCTATCCTCTGTATCCAAGCTAGCCTTTTTACCCCCTTTATGGTATCTGTATTTTCCTTTGGTTAAATTAGAGCCACCAAATAATGACATACTATGAACAAATGGAGAAACTATAGATACATGTGGAGAATTGGAGTTTAGAAAATAAAAGAATCCGCACATTAGATTGGAAAAATGAAGTGCTTTCTTCAAATTACACTTTCAGGAAAATGTTCTACATTGTACATGAAGCTAACTGAATAAAAAAAGCAATGCATAGAAATGTTAGGCAAATCAAGAAAGAATTCCTTGACCATATGGAGCTTAAGGAGTTTAAATAAACAAGAAAATCCCATAATTAAAATCAGTTACTGAGGGAATCCCCAACTCAGCAAGATTTCCAGCACTCTATCTACCACTTTTTAGTATGTAAACTCTATATTTTCATCATGGTCCTGATTGATTTCTTCCTCACCCTGATAGAATGTAAACTCAGTAAAGAATCCAGTTTTACACAGTTCTACATCCCTGGAACATCATTTGATACCTAGTAAACTTTCATTTCATATTGTTAAACCAATAAATGGATCTTTAAGGAGTCTACCCTTCAGGATAAAAGCATTGATCAGATTATCTTTCGACATATCATAGTGATCCGTTCCCTACTACTCTCCTGATTAGAATTCTTAAATGGACTCCAATTGCCTTAGAAGAAAACCAAACTCTTTAACATGATCCCAAAGACTCTTGGTGATTTAGCCCTTGCCAATCTTTGAGAATTCATCTGCCATTACATTCTCTTTAGTCACTACTCTCCATATGTTGGAGTTTCTTCTGTTGACAGATAAATACTGTTCTGGATATGGGCACTTCTGCACTTACTCTCTGCTCTTCCACCAGATCTTTTGCCAGGTTGGTTCTTCTTATCAAGCATAATCTGTGGCCTTGCATGCACCATAGAAGTGTGTGGCCTTTCATTCCTGGTAGTCATTCTCCATCCACCACTAGTAGGACAGTTACCACATCTCATCTAGTCCTACTAGATGGTGAATCTGCCTTGTCTACAATCACATCCTTGCATGATCCAAAAATAAAAAAATTAAAAATCTCGCTGAGAGTATGCACTTAATATTTTGGCTACAGGTGAATAGACCTTCGAGAAAAATCTGTTTTATAAAGAATAAGACCTGGTGATTTCCCAAAATTAGGCTGTCACTCAGAGCAGCTGTCACTGTCATATATTTAGTAGTGGGACTTTGACTCTTTGCTTTCTCTTCAACCTCAGATACATAAACCAATGCATATTTCCATAATTCGCGTCATATGCATATCTTTATTGGATCCAATTTTAAAATGGAAGTGATAATAGTTTCTCTCCACTCTGTCTGTCATTAAGAGAATTCATTAGGAAGTGCAAAATTGTATTTATTTATACAAGGAACTTGATACAAGGAACAGAGAGCTCAGTAGTATGACTATCATTAATTTGTGAATTCTGCAATAGAAGTTTTATTGAGAGTGTCCTCATCCCAGTAAAATACCCAAAGGAAGTCAGTCAAAAACATGCAGTTGAGTTCATTAGTGTGCATTCATAGACCCTTGCAACTCAGGAATCTGAAGCAGAAGGTTCCTTGATGGAAGGCACTTGGTCATCCTTAGACTATAGTAAGCACCCCCCTCTCATCTCTTATAAACACAAAGAAGAGAGAGAGACATTGCTATTCGTTTTTGGCTGTTTGGAGAAGCACTCTCTCCAAAGATGTGGGGGTGAAAGAGTGAAATTCAATAGAATAATCATTCTCACCCAGATAGTTCACTTGGGTATTTTTTTAAGAGGGGCTAGATAAATAAACTCTGAAAATCCTTCTCTTTATTTTTCTCTGCTGTAATGCAATATATTGATTCAGGCCCAGTACTTCATGGCATTCACATGCTTCAGTAATACAGAGGATTTATTTTCATCCCTTCATCTCAAGGAGCCGAGGCTGTTCTTAACCCCCAGTGCCAACAACAACTTCTTTTCTCCTCCTCCTTCTCCTCCTGCCCTTCTAGGCCTAGACCTCTGACAGCTGGATAATGGGGTTAAGAAGATGAGTAGGACATGAAACACTGCATTTCCATTTACTATCATCTTTCCTTTTCCCAACGCCAATGGCAACAAAATTCTAAGAAATAAATTTGCTGGATGTAGAGCATATGAACTAGAATGATTGAAGGGTAGTTCATTAATTGTTCACTTTGAGTAAGTAGCTGACGTGGAGACATGAAAATAGCTAGAAGAGATTTTTCTCTTTTGAAAACAAATATGCATGATAATATATACAGGACTCAATGCATTTATACACAAACTGGCTAAAGGATGAGGGAGGAACCCAAAGGCATAACTCCTCTAAAACGAATGTATTGTTTATGAGAAAAAATACATCAGGAACATGTTTGGGGGAGTGGGAAAATGGGAGAACACAGGAATGGAGGGAGGAAGGGTGAGCAAATGTAGTCATTTTATTCAACATACATTATGCAAAAAATGAACTATGTAGGGGCTGGGAATATGGCCTAGTGGCAAGAAGGTCTCGGTTCGATTCCCCAGCACCACATATATGGAAAACAGCCAGAAGGGGCGCTGTGGCTCAGGTGGCAGAGTGCTAGTCTTGAGCGGGAAGAAGCCAGGGAAGGTGCTCAGGCCCTGAGTCCAAGGCCCAGGACTGGCCAAAAAAAAAAAAGAACTATGTAACATGAGGATAGGGGTGGGAAAGGGACAATGGGGGAAAATGAAGAAAAGGGTGACATTGACCAAGAAGCATTGTACTCATATCCTTACATGAAACAGTAACCCCTTGATACAACTACTTAATCATTTACAAAAAGGAAAAAATAGAAATACAGATGAGCACTTTCTTTTTCTTGTCCTGATAAGATTTCACATTCAGGAACATCATGAGTAAAGTCTTTATTAAATAATTTTAAATGCTTTAGAATATCTCTATTTGGAAAATGAGACGATTGGTTCAAACAGAACTAGACAGTATTTTCTTTACCTATTGAGGTGACTAGATTATTCAGCATTCATTAGTGATATTATTTATTTGCCAACTCCTAATTAACATGCAAGTTCAGGCATCACCTTCTCTGTGAAGCTTTTAATCTATTCAATTGTCTATTTAATCAGCATCTAGGGACCTACTACCCTTCTTTCAATAAATATTTATTTAGTCCTACTATGGGTCGGACCATTAAGTCTGTATTATTAGGTTTTTTTGTTGTTGTTGTTTTTGTTTTTTTTTTGGCCAGTCCTGGGCCTTGGACTCAGGGCCTGAGCACTGTCCCTGGCTTCTTCCCGCTCAAGGCTAGCACTCTGCCACTTGAGCCACAGCGCGGCTTCTGGCCGTTTTCTGTATATGTGGTGCTGGGGAATCGAACCTAGGGCCTCGTGTATCCGAGGCAGGCACTCTTGCCACTAGGCTATATCCCCAGCCCCTGTATTATTAGGTTTTGAGGGCACAAAAGGAATAAGAAAAAAATAAAGTTAACCTTTCAGAGCCACCTATCCCAATATGCTTCTGTCTCTTTTCATCTTCCTGCCTAAAAGTAGGTCAATGAATATTACAGAAGGAATCAACTCAGCACACACATTTCATAATTTCCTCATTTGTTCAGTGAGGAACTTGGAGGGTCACTTCTGCTCTAACATCATGGATTATAAATGACTTCCTAGCATCCACCACAGTTGTAGCAAAGACAACTTTGCCCACTTGACAAGCACAGGCTGAATTAACTGACTATCCCCAGTCTGTGAACCCTTTGAAGTAGAAATTATGCACACAAGGCCAACTTGGATCCTAGCAAGTCAACAGATGCTGCATTTGGCCTCACCTGTTCATCTCTCTCCCCACTGGGAGGATTGCCATAAACACTAAACTTCATGCAAAGTGCAGTGCAGGGATTCAGAGCTTGCAAGGCAGACATGATTGCATCAAACAGCTTAAGGTCTCTGCCTACTTACAATGTCTCCCAGAAGACACAACAACAGATAGTCAAAGACTGAGTGGACAGGATATTAAAATAATTGGACAAAAAGGAAAAAGATCATTAAATCAGGCTTTGTATATAGGCCCAACAAAAGTATCTTCTCTTTTTTTCTAGTTAAGTGCAGCACTTCAAATGCCTAAATTTTATGAACAAAAATGAAAACTTTGTTCTTTCTAGTATCCTCCCAAGTTGCCAGTCATGCCATGCTCTTGGTGGGAAGTATCAACCATCTTTCTCTGAATAAACAAGTTTATAAAACGCCAAAGTTTTTTTTCTTCCTAACACTATTGGCCTGTGATAGCCAGGTGATGATTTCACTTTCAGTTGTGAAGTCATTGTTGCTATGAGTCAGGGTGAAAACAGTCATATACACAATCACCTCTTGAACATTGCTTAAGGAATCTCAGCTTAATAGGTCTCCAAATCAAAGCAAATTGGACTCAATTTCTCTAAGACTCTTTGTAGTTCATGTTCAGTATTGAGGCTACTACATATACTAGATAGTCTGTATTATCAAAGCCAAAAATCCAATGCTTAAATTTTCACAAGTGCTCTGAGAGTGTTGGGGATTTTTTAAAATCAGCATTAGTATTGGTTTTGCTGCCTTTTCTGAGTTTCAAGTCATTACATAGGTGATCCTTAAATTGACAGGGAAATAACTGCTCAGTCACATATTTTATATATTCCCAGCCCTGATTATAATATATCCACCTGCAAGAGTTAGACAGAAAGAAGGAAAGTATGAGAGAAAATGAGATAGGATAACACCACAGATCCTGGATTTGGAGGAAGAAAAGATCCATTCTACTGAAACATTGTACCCATTCTCAAGTTACTAGTTAGAAGGTGATTTGAAACTTGATTCTGGCTGAAGATGCCTATTCTCTTGTTCATGTTCTGGCCACATGATTTGCTTTGCTGCTCCTGTAAGATTTCCTGTTAGGCTATCCTCTCAGCATTTCATTTGGACAGCTGTTTATTTCCCTCAGGAGTTTTGGAATTTACAAGCGAAGGACCATGCCAAGAGCTTATTACTGGGAGATCCATTTCTCTTTGCTAGCTCTTCAAGTGTGGGGTTTATCTGAAAAAGCTTTGCTGCTTGTTCCAAATCCCATGTGGTTACTTAAAAGGTGATTTTGCTAACAAGGAAAATTTCAAACCTGTAACCCATAAGAACATTAATTCAGTAGTGATTATATTGTTGATTATTTTTAGAACAGAAATGCCTTTGCCACGTTGGTCAATCATCATAGTTGGGCTAATCTAAGCTTTTCTTCTGCTTCAATTCATTTATCTTATGCTACTTGATCCCAAACAAGGTCACTATTTTCTAAATTTATCTCCGGAATGGCATATGATCCCAGCAATTTATTACCATGGGGCCCATATACCTATTAATAAAGAACTAAAGCCATTGATGTTAGCATGCCATATGGTACCTAATTTACCCAGTGAAGATATCACCGCAATACTCATAAGGAGTATTTTTGTCCATGGATATTGGTCTGGAGAAATTTTTTTGCCAGTCCTGGCCCTTGAACCTAGGCCTGGGCATTGTTCCTAGGTTCCTTTTGCTCAAGACTACCACTTGAGCAACAGCACCACTTCCAGTTTTTTCCGAGATTAATTGGAGATAAGACTATCACAGACTTTCCTGCTCAGGCTGGCTTTGAACTGCAATCCTCAGATCTCAGCCTCCTGAGTAGCTAGGATTACCGGCATGAGACACCAGTCTGGCTTTGGTCTCTGGTAAATTTTTTTAAAACAATATACAAAATCATTTTGATGATTACAATCTTTGCCTTGGAGCATATTTTTCTCATTCAAATTAAAACTACAGCTATTTATGAAGTACCTTTTACCTTTTGCATTGGGTTTTAAGTTCTAGAGTTGTAGATACTTGTAACATCTGGACACTACTGCTGTAAATATATTAGTGGGGGACATCGCCTCATCGGGACAGATGTTGTAAATATAGAAACTATAATTGTAGTATGGCTGCTGTGCTGAGACTTGAAAATATTAATCATTTGATTCTTATCAGCAATACTGGAAGATATGTGACTCCCAATGGGGGAGCAGATATTATTTGCCATTTCTACATCTTGTTCTCAACTTTGAAGGGACAGTACCAATAGTGCTGTTATTTAGATATTCAGATCTCTATTTTTAAAGATGGGAAAACTAAGGCACAGGGGTAAGTGGCTTTTACAAAGTCATTCAGCTATACGGACAACTCAATTCAAAACTAGATTTAAAAATCTATTTCTGTCTCAGTCTAATCCTCAAGATTTGATTCATTTATCCCAAACTGCTTCCTCATGTTAATTTTATCTTGCTGACCAGGCCTTAAGTTTCAAAACAGGAAAAGGTTAAAACCATCCATTCCTCTCACAATGCCCTTACTTCTGTGCTAGCCTGGTGCCCAAATAAAATTATCTGAAAGGTTTGTTTTCAGCAGTAAACGCCTGGCTCATTTCTCTAAGGAACTGTGAACTTTGCAGTACTCAATACTTGCTTTGTACAATTTATATTGCTGTACTCTCTCACCTTATAAAACTGGCATGCACTGTTTTTGAACAGGAGAGTTCGCAAAGCCCTAACTGTGTTTTTGTATTCTGTGTGGATTTATGGTTTTATAGTTATCATTATTATTGATAATGCTTCCATCACCAAATAATACCTATTTATTTTCTGGTTAATTGGAGATGAGATTCTCTCAAATGTGGCTGACTGAACTGGGTTGGAATTATGAACCTCAGATCTCAGCCTCCTGAGTAACTTGGATTACAGGTGTGAGCTACTGATAGCCTAACTAAGAAATAAACTTTTCTCTTCTCTACTGAATACGTATTTACTTTACTTTAAATGAAACATACATACAAATGACACCTGGCTGGAAGGGTCTCCAGAGATTTTGAGCTAGGAAGCCAATATGGTTTTGAGTTTGATTTTCTGCAAATAATACTCCACTCAAAACAAAACAGAATGGATTTTACATCTGGTCCAGTAGCAAAATCATTGGTACACAAACATCAGGTCTACAAATGCAGAGAAGTGACCATTTGGAAGTAAAGCATCCTGTTTTCTACTTGCCCAGGGCAAAGAGTTTCACACATATTTATATTAAGCTTATACATACATAAGCACACATATGAAATGTTACTTTAATACACTGTATTACATTTTATATATGGTAGCATATATTCTAATAAATGTATGTTATTAAATTTAGTTTTTGAGTTGAAGCTCATAGTGTAAGGATTTGTAAATAGAGGGGTTCACCTATTTGGGGATAAACAAAATACTAATTGAAGTGCTGTTCATCACAAATAACATATATACTCATGTAGAAATATACACTTTATACAACTGACCATACAAATGAAGGTAATGCCATTCCTAATAGCTCATAGGGACAAGTTTGAGAAGTCACAAAAGAAGCCAGAGTGCATTTCACAGATACTGTCATGAAAGCAAGTGGAAAAATGTCAGTATGTTTCTCTCAAAACATTGCTTAAATGTACTTTACGCCACTCATGCTGACCAGCAGGGTAGGAACTGCACGTAAGACCTAGCCTATGGTAATATCAAATTTCAACAAACTACTTCTGGGTGACCACTGGGACCCAAGGAAGTAAACATTAGGAAACTCTCTGAGGTTCCATGACACTTTTTATTGTCTCACACATTTTGAATCTATAGTTACACAGATGGCATAAGCAAAGTCTTTTCCAGAAATATTCTTTCAGGTATTCTTGGCTCAAATTCTAGTTTTCATTTCACATTCCAGTGAGATTTAATTAGATTAAAAAAATGGTTTCTGGGGTAACAACTAGAGAATGCTGGCAGAAAACTTCTCTGAAGTTCCTGAAACTCATAGAAACAGCAACAGATGTTATGAAATGCTTACTTAAAAACTCTAGGCTGCTGATGTAGCACAGGGTTAGGTTGTTTACTTAACTTTATAGAAGAAACTATAGAAATGATCCCTGAAAACATAGTCTTTTACTTAACTTTATAAAAGGCTCTGAATTTGGATATCAGTACCACAAAAAAAATGATGTAAATAATTTTTAGGGAGACAAACAACCATGACAGAAAATCCATAGATTAAGAAAGGCAGATTTTCAGTAGTAGTTTCTTTAAATGGAATCATTTCTGATGCCAAATTTAACTGGCACTTTTCTCAAGGAACTGTATATAGAACAAGTCATTTTTTTTTCCTTTATTTTCTTTAACCAGAATTGTTCTCAAGAATCCAAACCAAACTTCTATAAACACACTCACAAAGGATAGATTGACAGACAGACAAGATCTTAGGTGAGATTGAACCCAAATAATGGGCAGACCCTGAAGCAAGGATTCAATAAGGAAACAGACACTGAGGAACAAGGCAGCTGTCTGGGCCAGAGAAGAAAGGAGGCCAAACAAGGGCATTCTCTCAATTTCTCAAGAGAAATCTGGAGTGTCTTGTATCATAGAGTTTTTTCCCCCATAGGCAAACCATATGTAAGCTGAGCCAAGTTTCCCAACAAAACAAAACAACACAAAAATATTGTCTAATTTAAAAATGCAGAGCTTCTGCATGGCAAAGGACATAGCTCGCAAGATAAACAGAAAGCCCACAGACTGGGAGAAGATCTTTACTGGCCATTCAACGGACAAAGGCCTCATATCTAAAATATATGCAGAACTAAAAAAATTACCTTCCTCCAAAACAAAACCGCAAAGAACCAATAGCCCCCTCATCAAGTGGGCTAAAGACTTGCAAAGAGACTTCTCTGATGAGGAAATGAGAATGGCCAAGAGACATGAAAAACTGCTCTACATCACTGGCCATAAAAGAAATGCTAATCAAAACAACATTGAGATTCCATCTTACCCCGGTAAGAATGTCATATATCGAAGAAAACTAACAATAACAATTGTTGGAGGGGATGTGGCCAAAAGGGAACCCTACTTCATTGTTGGTGGGAATGTAAGCTGGTTCAGCCACTCCAGCAAGCAGTACGGAGATTCCTCAGAAGGCTAAATATAGAACTCCCCTATGACCCAGCAGCCCCACTTTTGGGTATCTATCCAAAAGACCACAAACAAATTCACACTAAAGCCACCAGCACAACAGTTCATCGCAGCGCAATTTGTCATAGCTAGAATCTGGAACCAACCCAGATGCCCCTCCGTAGACAAATGAATCAGGAAAATGTGGTACATATACACAATGGAATTTTATGCCTCTATCAGAAAGAATGACATTGCCCCATTCCTAAGGAAATGGAAGGACTTGGAAAAAATTATACTAAGTGAAGTGAGCCAGACCCAAAGAAACATGGACTCTATGGTCTCCCTTATTGGGAGTAATTAGTACAGGTTTAGGCAAGTTACAGCAGAGTATCACAAGAGCCCAATAGCTATACCCTTATGAACACATAAGATGATGCTAAGTGAAATGAACTCCATGTTATGGAAACGATTGTTATACCACAGTTGTAATTACTTTCAACGTACCATGTGTATCTGTAGCATCTATTATAAATGATGTTCTTGTATCACCTTCCTGTGGTTGTGCCTACACTATCTCTGTAACATTATCTGAGTATATTGGAAACCATGTATACTGGTATTAGAACTAGGAAATTGAAAGGGAATATCAAAATTGAGAGACTCAGGGTAAAAAAAGAAAAATAACTACAAAAACAATACTTGCAAAACTGTTTGGTCTAAGTGAATGGAACACCTCATGGGGGGAAAGGGAAAGGGGGTGGGGGAGGGGGGTATGAGGGACGAGGTAACAAACAGTACAAGTAAAGTATCCAATGCCTAATGTATGAAACTGTAACCTCTCTGTACATCAGTTTGATAATAAAAATTTGAAAAAAAAATAAAATAAAATCTGAAAAAAAACATGGTGATGTTGGACATACACAAAGCAATGATTTAAAAAAAAAGATTAGGTGCCATAATATTCAATGACCATATCATGAAATTAGAACTAGGTAAGTTGAGAGGATGGATGGTGTTGGGAAAGATGGGAGAGAATGATAAACATGGATCAAGATGCAATGTCCTCACAAACTGTCACATTGAATTGAAACTCCATCTATTCAACTACTTGGAGAAAGAGGAGGAGAGGGAGGAGGAAGTGGAGGGGCGGGGAGGAGGAAGAGACTGGGGCAGTTTACCAACATTATGTGATACAGATAGAAAGATATAGGGCTGGGAATGTGGCTTAGTGGTAGAGTGCTTGCCTAGCATACATGAAACCCTGGGTTTGATTCCTCAGTACCACACAAACAGAAAAAGCCAGAAGTGGTGCTGTGGCTCAAGTGGTAGAATGCTAGCCTTGAGCAAAAGAAGCTCAGGGACAGTGCCCAGGCCCTGAGTTGAAGCAACAACTGGAATGGCAGCAATAAAGAAAAGAGAAAAAAAATTCAGATAGAAAGATATTTAATCATATCATTGGCAGGAAACTTTTTAGAATATTCAAATTCTCATTTTACATGAGGACAGCACAATTTAGAGGTCAAATGACTTTCTCTGAATGACATAGATTATTATTATATGACAGACCAATGTTGAAGGCTAAGTTCTCCAAACTTCCAGGACAAGGGGCTTCTCCTTTGTCTTAGCTGCCAACAAAAGCTACTCATCTTCAATTCACACCACAAAGCTAGAGACTACCTACTTCAGAGTTGTCTCTGGTTTAACAGCCACTTCAAGTTTTGAACTGCAATGGGTCTTTTTTCATACACAGTCTCTAAACTTCATTTTTTTAGAGGTTGCTTGGGATGTACCAAAACAATATTGTAGCCATCTGATCACATTGGGCAGTATGGCATAAAGTAAATTCAGCATGCTTGAGAGGATTCAGGTATTTAAACGAGAGGTTGTTGGGTTCTCATATGAAGCTTTGTGTTAGAAAGGATATTTTAGGTTTGACGTGAGATTCTTCAATACTTGTAAAGTAGCTGAAGAGAAACTGTGGGATCTGTTTATGCTACATATCAGAATGAAAATTAAGATTCTGAGGTTGAGACTAAGATAGATATTTTTGAAGTATCACATTTCACCGAGATTGGTCTAGATTATGGGAAATTTAATTTAAAAGCACTGAGATGCCTAATAGTATGAATGGAATAAGTAGCTCAGAAGTCTTGAAGGAAGGTGGTAAAAAACAGTACCCAGAGTGATGATGCATGTCTGTAATCTCACTGACCCTATAGGCTGAAGGAGGAAGATTGCAAGTCCAAAGACAGCCTGGACAACTTAGTGAGATTCTATGTAAATTATTATCTAAGTCAATCAAAAGTTAGCTATGTAGGTCAGTGGTAGAATACATGAACAGCATGGATTCAATGCCTAGTACTGAAAAGAAGAAAGAAGGGAAAAAAGGAGAGAAGGAATGAGAGAGGGAAGGGGGAAGAGAGGAAGGAAGGGTTGAGAGAGAGGGAAGGAGGATAAGAGGGAGGAAGGGAAGAAGAAAGAAAAAAGGAAAGAAGGAAGGAAGGAAAGAAGGAAAAATGAAGTAGAGATGTAAGTTTGAGAAAACTAGGAGAGATAAGACGGGCACAGGCTAGCTGGAGACAGATTCTGAGGACTTTAATCTTTTAACAAACAATATGGATTATTGTCTAATGGAGTGCAGAACTAAGGGATCTTACACAGAGTGAGGCACAATCAATACTGCAATTTACAAAGTTTAAATTGGGAAATGTGTGTAGGGTAGACAAGAGTAATTCAAGAGATAGGCAAGAAGATTCATTAAGGAGCATCACAATAAAACTTGGGAATTGGTTCTGAATGCAACATAGACAACACATTACCGAATATTTAGTTGATAGAATAGCAAGGACTTGATCCCATTACAAATAAATAGGAATGATCTTAGAAGCATCAGTCCCCCTGTGTTGTGAAAAATGCTGAATTCTGACCAATATGGAATGTTTTCCAACTCTCTTTTCTAGGTGCTGTCTAATAAAATAAAATAAAAAAGCATGAATGTTTTGCCTTAGTGATCAAGATCAATTCTGAACACACTTGGCCACACAGAATATGGAGACTAGGGAAAGGAGGGAGAGAGGAGGAGGAGGAAGAGGAGGAGGGAAAAGAAGAAAAGATCATAACTGAAAAAGAAAAAAAAATGGGTATGTGGCTGGGTAAACAGTCTGAAATAGTTACCAACAGCTCAGGAATAACTATAATTAGAAATCATATCCACGGACTTCTGTGGTAACAATGCTTTAGCTCTAGCTCACAGCTTCTACCACGTCACTGTGGACTCCTAATGTAACACTGGGAAGCATTCAAAGATTTGGGAGGAAAAACATCTTTACAAATCAAGAAGGAAAGAGAACAACAGAGGGAGGAACGGAAGAGAAAAAGGAAGAAGAGCAAGTAGGTAACAGATAAGAAGAGGAAAAAAGGAGGCCACCCAAATCAAGGAAGATATCAAAGCAAGAAAGTCGCAGTCTTTATCAGTTTCTGAACCGTTACAAATATGACCTTTTATCATAAAGGGCCTTGCACTCCATTAGCCTGGTTTCCCACACCTTTTGGAGTAGCATTCTTCTTCCCCTAATGGAAACACTACACATCCACATCAGGAGAGATGCTATAATTTGCTTTAGACACCAAAAGAAAACGTCTCAGAGGCCCTTCTATGCAAATCACATTTCCCATGGTAAAATAATCTAGGACTTATCACAGCTATCAAAGGCAAAATCTTTCCTATTTTTTTGTAAGTAGAGCAATTACACATATTTCTCGTGTGTGGTGTTCTACACCTTTGCTAATCAATACTTAAGGGAAAGAGAGACGTATTCATGGCTAGGGCCTAGGTGAAGACAGAAGATCCTTTATTTGAAGCATTAGAGTTGATTTGTCTAGAGCTTTTATTCCTGAATCCTCCAGTCAAATTCTGTCCCACAACACATCCCTTGTCCTATTTCCTCCAGCCACAAAAATAAATAAATAAGTAAATAAATAAATAAATAAAAAGTTCTTTTTCTTTCCTAGCAATGTTTAGTTGTGGTAAACTTTCTCTACTTACCTCATCACCAGTCTCAATTAAAGTAATTGCTTTTGGAGGAGAGGGGGAGCAAATTTCCTCCTCCCTTCCTTCTGCTCTGACTTTGATTCACCTGTCGATTGACAGTCTTGCTTCATTACTTGCTGACAGCTCAAAAAATGCAACGCTGGTCCCTCAGCAAATTACTTCTAATCATTTTCTTCCTTAACATGATCACTTCAGTGGGCTGTCAGGGGCATTCAGCCGACTGAGCAAGATCAGAAGCTTTCTGTGGCTCTGAGCGTCCTCAAGTCTGGCCTTGAAAGAGATAAGGTAATCATTTGTAGTGAGAGTCCTATGGGATTCCTTCCTCAAGACCTGGGTTCTGATTTCCTCACTTCTGTAGCTGGTTGCTTGTGAAAGAAGGGACAAAAATCAACTCAGACCCTTCGTTCAGCTGAGTCATTTCAGAAGGTTCCTGAGAGACTGGCTCCAGCTCTGCCTATGCCTCTGTCTAAGCTATCTGTCTACCCATTCTGTTCCCTCTTTTCCATTCAGAAACTCTCTCAAGCTACCCTGCACCTCCCTCAAGCTCTCAGTTTCCCTCTCAGAGGCTTTTTCCCAGCCCTGGTCATAGGCAGTGTGACAAGTTCTTACCCTTCCTGGTTCTGAGTCATTTGCACCTTGCTTCTCATGAAGAAATGATACAGACAAACCTGTATCAATTGCAGAACTTTTTATTTGTTAGATGGATTATGCATTTTAAAATGTTTAACAGGGTCTCTTGGCCACAGGCCTTTTGGCTTGCTTGACCCACACTCAGAGGCCTGCTTGTTATTCACCAGATGACAGGTGTTCATTAAGGGACAGAGAACACGGTGCCAGTTTTAAGGGCATTTACATTTTGATTAAACTTTTTGATGTTAACTTGATTTTTTTTTATAGAATTGGTTTTATTTTCCCAGATAGTGCACCTGTGCTCATGGCTAGCATTGGGCTTCCTCCCATTCTTTATTCTCTAATCTGGAGCTAAGTGGAACACATGTGCGTATTGGATGACAAGTGCCAGAGGTTTCACAGTATCACAGGTGACTTGCTTGGTTTCAGACAATGTTATGGCTTCTAGTTATTGCTATCTATAAACCTGGCCAGGAGTTGAGTCTTGTTTGATTAGTGCTAAAACTATAGGTAGCAAAGAGTGACACTAAAACTCTAGCAACAAGCAGGTTGCTTGGAAAGACTGTAAAAAGAAAAATCTTAGTTATCCTACCTCAGTTTCCTATTTTGTAGGTTGGGAATGAGACAGGGTAACTGAACGTTCTTTCAGCATTCTGGGTAACAGAGGTTCAAGAATTAGTTTTGAAAAATGGGGCCTTGTAGGCTTTCTTCATAGGGAAATCATCCATCATGACTGTTATTCTGTCAGTGAAGCTTAAGGCTTCTAAATAGGAAGGAACCAGTGGCATTGACTCAAGTGTCAGATAAACCCAAGTAGACAAGACCTAATGAATAAAATGTTGTAAGCATCCCCATTTAAAAAAAAGTCATGCACTAAAATTCTTCCTTCTCTGATTTCTGGATATTCTTTCTTCCATGGAACCAGCCTTTGGCATGATGCATTAGATATGTTGAACATAGAAAATCAGCACTTCAGAGTAGTGTTTTCTGATTTTTCTTGTATCTGAATCCTAGTAGAGATTTATATCTCACTGTTTACCTAAGCATTGTTTTTAAGCTGGCATGAGCCTAGAGATGTAATACATACCACCCATCACCGAACAGTGAATAATGGCAGTCGGAGGAATGAAGAGGGAAAATTGCAAATTCTGTCTCACCTACTTCTGTCCCTAACTTCATGCTCTGTGATCAGAAAATTGCAGCCACCCCTGTGATCAGAATCCAGCCTCCCAACAACCAAGCACGATCGGTGAACCTCCTATTTGCTTTGATGATACTCCAAGTCTAGAACACACCAACTTTGCAGAAAGAGTTATAACCTGAACTCTTTTTAGGAGTAAAACTGTAAATTCCTCAGAATGTTTCAATTACTGAATACCTGGCATTCTAAAGAAAACCAACGTTTCTTCCGGTGGACATCCTTTTTTAAAATTATGAAGGACCATAGAGCCAACTGCTTTTATTCGCTGCACTATAAATTTGGAATGTAGCCCTCACTGTATTTTGAACATTACATTATTAAGTGTCAAGGGGAAACCCAAAAGTTAACAAGAAATCTATGACTCTAAATTAAGATGAAAGCGAACAGTAAAAGCACAATCACTCACATGTATCCATAAAACACATCTCTGACAATACTCTCAACGTCAGTACATACAAGTTTTGTTCCCCACACCTCCAATTCCTATGTCATCTTCGAACACAGTAACTAACATTGCAGGATGGTTCTCAGTAAAATGTCCCAGTCACAGAGGATTATGAAGGCCACTAGGCAAAGCAGACTGACATGCACATTCCTGCTGGAAACACTTCATGATCTTTAAATTTGTATTCTTGAGGCAAAGGCTCTTTGTGTGGAATTTTCAATGCTACCACCAAACTCTTGTTTCTGAGAATAGGAAACCAAATGTTTCAACAAACTGCAGAATATTAAGGTTATTAACCAAAATTATTAAATAATGCTTGTGATTAAAATGGGTCATGGGAAAAGTGACCTGTTTTATAATTATTCTTCTTTTAAGAGTGGGGATCTTCTCAAAATTAGTACTTTATCACAATCTATGAAGCCTATTTAATTACAGACAATACTAATAGAAGATAGAAATAAACAAAGAAGCTCTGAAGCAAAGAGAGGATAATAGCATCTTTTATTCCTAATTTCTGTGAAAAAGGGAGTGTGTGCGGAGACAACAGGAGGAAAAAGGTTTTAATCTCCAGGATGGGGGTTAGATATCAGGAAGTCCTTTGCAAATGACAAGACATTTGCGCCTCCTGAATCACTAGCAGTTTCTGGTGAAAGATGATTAAAACAACAACAAGGTCCCATACAAAAGAATGGAAATATGAAATTATGTGGGAACTTTGGGATTATATAGTCCAAGAAGATTAAGATGAATTAGAGAAACATCTTTAGGAAATCACAGGTGCTTTCGACAACAATAAAAAAATGGATAAAGATGCATAATACACTAACATGCTCCATTCCTTAGGGAATAATTAGTCTTACAATAACAGAGACCCATTAGAGGCTTATTCTCTTAGAAAGGATGTGATTAGATGCAATTCATCAATGATAACTTTAGCTGCCTGCAGAGGATAAATCAGCATGAGGAGACAGAAAGCAAGCAGACCTTAGCTACATCCAGGTAAAGGTTAATCAGGTGGGTGACTGGATCATTTATGAGGAAAACAGTGGAGGAAAAAGATGGGGCATTTTTCAAATGAAGAATCAACATCATTTAGGAATAGGCCGGGAATCAATTAGAACTTAGGGCTGCATAGCTCGATTTTTTTCCTCTTTCTTATATATTCTTAAATAAAACTGGCCCATTTCATGCCTATGGTCATCTAAAACTTTTCAGATTTTTTTTTTGCCTAAAATCCAGGCAAGCACATCTCCTATATCCAGTATTTTCAATATTGATGTATATAACCCCAGCATAAGGAGTTTATTGCTGTTCACCTTGGGAATACCAGAACAATAATCCAATATGAAACTACCATGTATCTAAAGAAGCCTGTTGATACTTTAGGCAAACAAATCTCTCTCCAAGAAGGGTGAAGTCAACCATGGCACAATGAATGTGAAGCCTCTGTCATTCATCATACTTGAGATGTCTGCATGCAGATTGCTGAACAGCAAAATTCTCACCAGCAAGACTGTGTCTTCAAAATGCTAGGCTCTTGAATATAGATTTAAAAGTCAACCCAGAAAAACAAATGCAGAATCTTTCTTCTCAGATTCCCTTGCACTATTTATATTATTGAAGTCAATGTCACAGAACAAAACAACTAGCTTAAGACTTAGAATTTAGCTATTTGGCAAGAATGTGGAAAAATATTTTTCTGCCTACCTATAGACCTTTTAAATATAGTTCAATGAGGAAAATGATGCAATTTTTAAAATGTCCTGATCCTGAGTGGAAAATGTTTAATAGTGAAATAAGTACTCTTTTGTTCCTGACAGGAAAAGAGGAATGCAGAAATTGAGAACCTATCTACAACCTAAATACCTGAGTCTTAATTTCTTATATCAAGATTCTTAAAACTCATTATCTCTCAAGGGTACTCTGTACAAGATAATTTTTCTTGAAGTCCCTGTTCAAGAATTGACTGTCCTTTGTGAAAAGGGCTCTCAGCTCCTTTACTATAAATAGGGAGGTAGTTTTTGTTGTTGTTATTTCTTCAAGGAAGAAGATAGATTCGTGTTGATCACTTTGTAAATCAATGGCTAGAAGCCCTTGTGAAGAGGGCTACATCATGTCTAGGAGATTTGTCCATGGATGTTATCATTTGGGAATCATAATGGCAATTTCAAATTAGCTATGGTAGCTCATGTCTGCTATCTTAGCCCTAGGAAGACTAATTTACCAAATGGATCTAAAAAAAATCAATTAAATTTAAGAGCAACTAAACAAGTAAACAAAAACACTATAATAGCTCATGTGCAGGTCCTTCTAGGATAATATCTAATAAAACATTCTGCTTAATATTAGCAGTTAAGATCTATGAAAGCGTACCATATGCTAGCCACTAGACTACGTGGTTTTTATGTTACCTTGACAGGGTTTATGAGAAACTTCTGTGGTTCCTGTTTCACAGAGGAAGAAACTAACGTTGAAAGGGCCTGAGAAATTTGTCCAGGACCATCTAGCAAAGTACTCAAAGCCAGAAAATTGTACTCCTGAGGCAATGCTCTTCATCATGACTCCTGAATGGGCGCTCTGTCAGATAATGTGAGCCAGGCTCTGCTGTCCTGTTGTGGAATAGGAAAAGGAGGGCAGTTTATCTGCACAGGAATCAGACCTTGCCTCTGCACAGTCTGCAAATCAATTTCCTAAAAAACAAAGTCTGACATCTTGGAGATGCCAAGCAGATGCGTCAATTGTAGCCACACTTGGAAGAAACAGATATCAAATTCTGTGATTTCATGTCACCTCTAACAAGGTTGCTTCTGGCATGAAAGCACTAGCCAGAGGGAATACCTTGGATGGAGGATCCACAATGCACAGCCCTAATTTAATATCAGGCACATCTTCCTAGAGATCACTAAAAACCCATTTTTCTCATAAGACATTGTGTAACAGTCTCACAATCTATATAAAGTAAAAATTAATTGATAGAGAATAATGCTCTGTAGGTAAGATGTTCTCCTCAAGAACATAGCTGCCTACTCCATTCTTCCTTCCTTAAACATCCTTAGTGTATTTCTTTTAGTAGAAGATTTTTATACATTTACTTCAAACTCAGAAATAATGAGATTTTTCAGGAACTGAATTCATTCTAGGAAACTCATCTTCCAATGCTAATCCTTGCCTTCGCTTTTCTCAATTCTCACATGTTGCATCAGTGAAAGGAAAGGATTATTCATTTCTGACTCCTCCTTCACTTGGTCTGTATCTCCAAAAGAAAGAAAAATAAGAGGCATTCAAATCTGTTTTAGAAGTACCAGTAACCAAAACAAAATGCTTGACAACGTTTCACACTTTCTGTCAGGCTCCTGAAGGAACCTGATCAAATATGCAAAAGATGGGATGATTATTTGAAAACAGACGTCAGTCAAGGTTCAATGTGGAAATGAAGGAGAGAAAACAGAAAATGAGGACATAGTCCTATTAGCAAATATTAAAATCATTTATTTCTATCAGATCCAGAATCTTCCACTAGATTCTTTGAGTACTTTTATGATCATATTTCACAAATTGTTAAATACTTACATATAACCAACTCAACAACACCTGCACATGTACATACATACACATATATGCCCAGGCATATAGCACGGGATTCTTAGTTTATAGGCTTTATCTTGCTTTTCTTTTAGCTAGAAAAATACCTAGACCAATGTCTCTCCCCTCCCCACCCTCAAGGTGTTTAATAATACCTTTGTGACTACAAAGTCTTTTTCTCCTTTTCATCATTCATTCACGTGCAAGTTTCAAGAAGAATTTTGTGTGGTTTTTTTGTTGTTGTTGTTGTTGTTTGCAATGCAGACTGAGGCTGAATGGGAAGAATAAAATTTCAACATGGAAATTTCCCATGTTTATCACATAGGAAGGGGAACCTTCAGCAGGAAACAGAAAAAGCCATCTAGTGAATTACTCTAATATTTCTCTTTGAATCATTCAAAGGCTGGACTGAGGTGTTTCTGATTTACATCTAGTATTCTGGAAAACCAAACTGAATGTCACAGTTTCTGAGCAAATTTACTCCTCCTCCAGACACTTCAGTACAAGCTGTTCACATTTTCTTTGCTTTTTTTTTTTTTTTTGTCATTCGTGGGGCTTGAACCCTGTCCCTTCAGCTCTTTTTGCTCACTAGAGCTCTACTACTTTGAGCCACAATGCCACTTACAATTTTCTGGTGGTTAATTGGAAATAAGAATCTGAGAGCCTTTCCTACCCAGGCTGGCTTTGAACCAGAATCCTCAGATCTCATCCTCCTAAGTAGCTAGACTTGCCGGTGTGAGCTACCAGCATCCAACTACTGTTCACATTTTCCCTTCAGGCAGTTGACACAATGGGAATCCTAATATCATCTCCTCTCTGATAGGACTCCCAAATTCTAGCTAATTTGTTAGATCTTTTATCAAAGGGGGAGAAGTAATAAAATGATAGTAGGAAGTATTAAACCCCAAACTTAGAATAAACTAAAATGCCATCATATAAACTCAATAATAAACTAAATAATAAACATATTAAACTAAATAATAAATTAAAACTAAGTGTCATCTTAAAATACTCTTTTAGGATACCCCAAAGAAGAAACAAAAACAGAAGCAGGCAGAGTAAAATCATTAGGGGAGAATTGTATTGATAGCTTTAAGATGCAACACTGAAGCTGCATACAGATTGTTTGTAGCCCTTCTACATGGGGAAGTTTTTATCAGAACATATCCATGCTTTTTTTTTTCTTTTATCTACTGCTTCCCCACTGCAACCACCTCCAGCAGCCACTTTCCTCAATCCCTACCCACTAGTCATACAGAATCCCTTGAAAATTTATTAACAATGACATCTGGAAAACAACAAAGCCATTTCCATTCAATTAAATAAACACACTGGGTTAACCTTCAGTAAAAGAAGTGGCTGTTCAGTTTTTTATAGGTGGCTGTAAACAGACTTTGAGCTTCACAAAGCCAAGATCAATAGAGCCTTGGCAAACAATAATAATCTCATGCACACACTATTGACAGCCGCTCAGAAAATATGGTTTGATTCTGATGAGCCCAGTGATTGGCCCTGTGGCTAGTCATGCGAGTAAATGTCAAAATGTCAAGAGAAAACCTACTCCACAGGACTGAAATCCTCTGGTGAGCCTTCTGCTGGAACCATATTGGCCAAGTTCTAACATCTGGGCAATGGAGGGCCAGATGAGAGAAGGAGCTCCTGTAGATGGTGATCATCTCAATGCCCTGCGGAGGTCCAGGGGGTTGTCATGCGCTAATAATTATGCTTACAACTACTGTAATCACTGCTGTCAGAGCAGTGATAGAATGGGAGCAGAGACAAACACATCACAGATGGAGCCTCTCGAGTTATTTCTGCCTCTTCTCCCAGGTGATTAGTTCTTAGAACAGAGAGCTCTGGTATTCTATACAGACCACCCCGATGCCTTCTCTTGATCTCATCTTCGTGTGTGAATTCAAGCTACATTCATCAACATATAACAGCGAGTCACTGGCTGCCAGTCAGTTGTTCAGTTCATAAAATTTAATTATCCACATACTATGCTCATCATCGAAGAAAGAATGGGGAAAGAATCGTCCTTGTTTCTCTCTTTCCCAAAGAAAACTATGACCTATGTATTACCCAATATACTGAGGGAGAAAGATTAAAAAAAGTATTTTGATATTTGCATTAAAAAAGAGAGAGATACTGCTAGAGCAGTCTCAAGCTTGAATTAACTCAGTGCTGTGATCTCAAGTAAAAGACTGAATGTAGGAAGGACTGCACAATTAAAAGCTAGACTCAGGGAATTAGAGAAACCTGAGTTCAATTCCCAAATTCCCTTTTAAGAACTTTGGACCTTATGTGATTTTATATAAATCTTTCTGAAATGTAAAATAATGTAGCGTAACTTAGATATTTAATATGAGTTAAAAATGGTTTAACATATGGGAAATGCTAAACATACTAAGTAAGCAGAGGGCCTGATTCATCCCAGATGCTTAGGAAATGCTACCTGTAGTTATTGTTACAGTCTGTTTCCTGTTCTTTCTCTAATCCTTATACCACTAGTATAAAGACTGAGAAGTAAATCTTAATTTTTGGATCCATCCACAATGGCTTTGAACTATGACTCTGTGTGTGTGTGTGTGTGTGTGTGTGTGTGTGTGTGTGTATCTATATATGCTTGAACACAGGGCCTCACTCTCAAGGTTGGTGCACTACCACTTGAACAACTCCTCCACTTTCAGCATTTTGCTGGTTAATTGGAAATAAGGATCTCATGGACTTTCCTGCCCAAGCTGGCTTTGGACAAAAATCCTCAGCTTTTAGCCTCCTAAGTAGCTAGCTTCCAGGCACAAGCCACCAGCACCTGGCTGTAAATTGTTTTAATTAGAATACATTTTTTGTTAATCTGTATTATCTTCCAACTCATATGATAGTCTCTGTGTGTTTGTCTAGGTGCATATGTTTTTCAAAACCTATTAATATGCATACATGTTAACACCTGGACAGGTCTCTCAGTTTCTTATGCCATCACATTGGTTCTAAAGAATTCACCTGTGCATGGAGAGTTTGTGGCAACTCTGAGAAGACTGCAATGGTGAGTCAATATAAGCGAAATCAATCATTGAAACAAATCGCCACCTCCTGCCTTCCCCCCAGAAGCCAGGCAGTGAATAGGATTTTTTTTAAATAAAGCTTTAGTTAGCTTCATTCCAACTTCATATTTCACAACACTGAAGGAGAATATTTCAGAGCCAACAGAAAAGCAATTTGTTTGTGTCTCCTCTGAGCTAGTCTTCTATCTATCTTTAGCATTACCCATCTAATGTTTACCACACACTAGCCACCTCCCCTGAATGCAATTTATTGCCAGATGGAGTCTACCAGGAAAACTCTCTCCCTCAATTGTCATGATTATGAGGCTGTGAGAACAAAAGACACTCCTACTCTTTTAGTCACCAAACTCTCAAGAAGGACAGGTAGAAGGCAGTTTTCTAGTGCAATTCACATTAAAGCAGCTCTCTTCCTGCAGAAACAATCACAATGCAGGGCTCAAACACAATAACTTAACCCTTCCAGGACTAGCCTGGGTCCCTAACCAATCTTCTAGCCCTATGAGATAATCTGGGTGGGTTTTGTCTTGGAGGGGGAATACAACTTCATTGATAATTACCTTTAAACATCACCATATAAGCAAAGAAATGACCAAAGGTATTTTAAGGTCCACCCTGGGAGGGCTCCATACAGATGCCCCCACCTGTCTAAAGTCACCGCCCAGTACCTGCATTACCTAGGTAACTGGCATACCTAGAGGCAGCCACCTCCTCTCATCTGGCCACACCTCCCTGCCCTTGCCCTGGATAAGGCCGGGTCACCCCTTCTCTCCAGCCATGCATCATCTTGGCCACAGGCCAGCAGTTTGGAGATAAAGGGTTCTCTCCTGCCTGAATACCGTGTGGTACTCTCCTTTATTGGCTACCTACTTTAATAAACCTTATAGGCATGACCTTAAAGGTTAGGATAACCTCCAGGACAAGAAGGGAAAATAGAAAGAATTATATAGTCACAGAAGAGCAAGAAGTCAAGAAGAAAAAGTTGGCATGGTAGATTCAGGGGAGAACACAAATAATGTAACTCCTTAGAAAGGCTAACTCACAGCCCAACAAAACAAACACCAAGACACATACTTGGGGGGGAGTCCAGAGGAAAGGGGTAGACAAATGAAGAGAGGAAGTAGGGTGGGGGATGCAGTCATATATTTCAATGCATACCCAACAAAATGAAGGAAATTGAGGGAAGGGGGGTAGGTTTGGCAGCGATTGGGGAGAATGAGGAAAGGGGTGACATTGATCAAGAGGCACTGTATTCATAAACTGCTTTGTTGAATGGCAACTCCTTTGTATAACTACTTAATGATCATAAAAATGTATTTTAACATTTGGACCGATGTTCCTGTTTTCATAACAAATTCATTAGGGGACAGCCTGGTATAGTTGCTAGGCTTCATATGTATGGCAGAGCTTTTAATTTGAATGAAAGATATTTTACCCCGGTCCCATGTGACCAGAATTAGCAGCTCAAGTCTTGAGGAAAGTTATGACATTTTAAGAGTTCACTCAGTGTGAGTTGAAGAACTCATATAAAAGATCTATCCATGCCAATATATTTGAGAAACAGGACATAACATAGTCTTTAAAATTAAGACTGTACAGTATCCAGTGTACTCAGATGAGATACAGTGATAGTGCGGGTACAACCACAGGAAGGGAATACAAGAGGATCATCAACAATAGAAGCTACAGTTTCACATGGCATGTTGAAAGTAATTAAAACAGTGATATAACAGTCGTTTCCATAACATGGAATTCATTTCACTTAGCATCATCTTATGCATTCATAAGGGCATAAGCTATTAGGCTAGGGAAGTGAAAGGGAATATCAAAATCGAGAGACAAAGGATAAAAAGACAAACAACTCCAAAAGCAATACTTGCAAAACCATTTGGTGTAAACCAAGTGAACAACTCATGGGGGAAGAGGGAGAGGGAGAGGGGGGAGGAGGGAATGAGGGAGGAGGTAGCAAACAGTACAAGAAATGTACCCGAGGCCTAACGTATGAAACTGTAACCTCTCTGTACATCACTTTGACAACAAATAAGAAAAAAAATTAAGAATGTGTAAATTAAACATCAGAACTTCATGCTCAAGGCTCAAGGTCCACTTTCTCACTCCTGACTGAGTAAATGTTTCTTTCAAGGTAAATCTTTCACTAGTGGCTAGTAACTTAATGTCTACCTAGAACCCTAGGGAGGCTGAGATCTGAAGATCACATTTCCAAGTCAGGAAAGTCCATAAGACTCCAAACCACCAGCAAAAAGTTGGAAGTGGAGGTTGGCTCAAGTGGCCAAGCCTTGAGTGAAGTGGTTAAGGGACAAAATGAATCTTTTAGGGGAAAAAGTCTACTCAAAACCATTTCTACCACGATAGCCTTTGAGGTGGAGCTTCTATACTACTGGTTTGAGTAAAGCAATCACTCTCAAACCCCTTTCAATTATCTTTGTTTCTAACTGCTAAGGGAAAATTCTTGAAGAAAGTAGATGAAAATATAAGCAAATTAAGGTACCAAAATGCCTATTCACTAATCCACTTGAAAGCAGCAGATGGACTGGCTTTGTTGAGACACCCTGACACCTCCAACCTCACTGGCTTTATAAGTTGAATGAGAATAGAAAGACCAGAACAGAGACATCTGAGTTCTACTGGGTGAAGGCTCATCACAAAGGAGTAATGCCCCAGAAATTTATTCCCCAATTTATTACCAATAGCAAGCATGGCTGCTATAGAACGTACTGAATACAATGAGAGTCTTCTCATCTATGTAAGCCATCTATGTGTACAAAGCATAAACCATATTCACAAGCAGCAGGTCAAGAGATGACTATATCCCTTTAATGATTTGAAATAATCATAGACATGAAAGGTAACAGGGGACAAGCTACGTCTTCTGTGCCACACTGCTTCCCCCTCATAACCTGAAGGTACTCTAAACACAAAACAGCCTCAGTAGGTTGTGTCTGGTAACTTGGAAATCTACTGTTAAAAACAAGACCATGTCTCCTAAAAGTGATGAGTGCCCATACTTACAACTGACAGAAATAGAAGCTTAGTATCTTCTGCTCACCTCAGCTCCCTATGCCTTAGGACTAAATTGAGCATTATTTTCCCAGAAAACACTTTAGGGCCTGCATACATTACTAAGGCATTTATACCATTTGTCATCTCTGTGATGAGAGTCAGCACAATGATAGAAATAAAAGGAATAGGAAATGTGCAAGCCCAATGGAAACACAAAGGATCTAGTCAGTTCACCTCACTCTACAGACACAAAGGAAGTTTCTCCTCAGTCACATCAACAGGAGAATGCCAAATTTCTAGACCAGTGTCTTTCCCACTGAAGTACACTGATCTATTTGAAACAGTAGACTCTACCTCTGTCATTGCTGAGGAGCAAGTTGACCTGAAATGAACTGAGGTGTATGTATTAAACATGCAAATGGAAAGTCAAATTACTCAATCCTTACAAAAATCATTCTTAAAACATCATGAATAACTCAATTTCAAAACTGTATGTAATTCCTCATTTCCCTAGGAGACTAGGAAAAAATGTCAGGATGGACTAGAGTTCAAGAAATACCTAGAGGCCATTAAATGATCTAAATGTCTGGTGACTTCAATTACTATCAGCTTACTTTCATAATGGTTTCGTGAACTTGGCAAAATGGATATGCTCCGTTAATCCTTGTTCATTGAGTTAATGTCTTTTGCCCCTCCTACAGAAGCCCACTAGCCTTTTGTTGAAGATAATTCGACTACCAAACTTAAATTCGTTTCTTCTATTCTGCCTTGGATAATGAGAATACACATCCCTTTATAAGTGAGTCCAAGGTAAACAGAAATATGACCTACTTGAATACCTTAGGCCTTTTTTGCATTAGGAAAACACAAGAAAATTGGTCCCACTTACTTTATTATGTCTTGTCATTCTACTTAAATTTATCTAAAATAGGTTAAGAAAACAAAAAAATACCTACTATAGAGGTCACTAAAATAGGTTAAAAAAAAAAAAAACACCCAACAAACCTACTATAAGAGGAACCCTCTTCTTGCCAGTTGATACTGTTTATGGCCACTTTACTCTCCTGTGTCTTTTGGGCACATCCTGAGACAGTAAAGAGGATGTATTTGAAAGACAAATAATCAGTTCCAATCCCAGATCAGCTGGGTGTTTTTTTTTTTAAATGACTGGTTTTTCTTTTCTTTTTTGGTACTGGGACTCGAATCCAGGACGTTGCGCTTGCTAGGCAAGTGCTATGCCACTGAACTACATCCCAGCCCTTACAAATTTCCTTAATCCCTATGTGCTTCTGTTTCATTGTCTCTAAAATGAGAATGACAACTGTAATGATATCCTATGGATTTTATGAATGCTAAGCAAGAATAAAGAATAGTTGGGACAGTAATTGGAAGAGCTGCAATACTCATTTTCATCTCAATTATTACTATTTCTGTCACTGTTGTCATTGATAGAGAACTCTCTACTCCCTAGGAAAGTTTATTCCAGAATTCAGCATAACTCTAAATAGAAAATTATCTTATTTACAAGGCCAAATATATCATGGTAACACTACCATAAATTGGACCTTGTCATTGAGAACCTGTAATTCACACCTAAAATCCTAGCTACTCAAGAGGTTGAGATCTGAGCATCGTAATTTGAAGACAGTCCACTCACACAAATCTGTGGGACTCTTATCCAATTAATCAGCAAAAAACCATAAGTAGAAGAAGTATAGCTCAAGCAGTAAAGCATCAACCTTGAGAGAGCAAAGCCAGACAAAAAAACACAAGGCTCTGAATTTAGACCCCAGTACTGGCACACAAACATACACCCACAAAATATGTATATATATATATATATTATGGATTGCATAATGTATATATTATGTAAGTATAGATACATAATGTGTAATCGATATTATACATTGTATACTCTATTTTCTTCCTTGTTAGAATAAGGCTCATAAAAAAGAGTTCACTTTCTATTAATCATCATTCAAA
This sequence comes from Perognathus longimembris pacificus, assembly GCF_023159225.1. Classification (NCBI taxonomy): domain Eukaryota; kingdom Metazoa; phylum Chordata; class Mammalia; order Rodentia; family Heteromyidae; genus Perognathus; species Perognathus longimembris. The sequence goes on along the minus strand of NC_063174.1, from coordinate 45,305,501 downwards.
TTGTTCCTGGAAGTTGTTACATTTTGTATCCTATGCTGGTCTTGGATTTGAAATCCACCTCCTCTTCAGACACTTGAGGGACAGGATTATGCGCAAGTACCACAATACTCAGCTTCTCTTGTATCCTTCTCCATCTTCCCTTTTCCAGGCAAAACATTTTAAGATTCTGCTCCTCATCTTATGGCTATCACCATTCTTGACACTCTTCTCTGTGAGTAATTTTAACTCCTAGGTAGGAGCCAGGAACTGTGCTGAACCATTTGCCAGAACGATATAACCTACTCTTTAGTGTAAACCAGTGAGCAGGCTTTTGTCTTCATTTTAGCAATGAAATCACTGGCTTTCTCAATGGCTGATAGTGGTTGGTTGAGTAGAAAACATTTTCTCTGTCTCTGTTTCTGTCTCTTCTCACTCCTCCCTTCTCTTTTTAAAGCAGGACAGCAAAAGGTACTCAGGACTTCACATAATATTAAACAAAGCTACCTACATAAGTCATAATTTTCAGAATATCTAGCTTCTAATGTTTTAAACTACATAGACATCTTTCTAAATAAAGTCTCCTCTACCCAGAGTTAAGGCAATAACTATTTTTTTTATCCTGAGGGCATGGCTTTATGGAGCCTTATTGCAATCTATCCATTTTACTTTGGGCTCATCTTTCCCTTCTGTTGAAATCCTTTTGGATTTAGTTATTTACCAGTTGAGCTCCTGCACTAGCTCTTTACCTTGACCATATTTAGGCCTTCAGGAGGATTATAAATGGAGGGGAACAAAGATCCTAGGCACACAACAAGGAATCTTTGCCTCAGATGCTAATGAGCATTACTGAATGTCTGACACTGTGTCACCACTTCACCATGTATCCATTTAATCCTGATAAATTAACACATTCCTACAGCTCTCCTGTTTGCTCTGAAAGCTGTGTAACTACAGCACTGGAAGGTTAATAATACAAAGAAATATCAGATCTTACTGTCATTTTGTTTGCCCCCCAAACCAAACAAACACAATTTGATTCTCTTATGTAGATCAAACAGCACTCAACTACACATTTTGCACTCTCACAGAATCTTCTGGATTACTTTATATTCCCATCCTTTGTGTTTATATTGTGCACTTATTCAATTAATTATTTATTGGTGCTGGGAATTGAATTCAGAGCTCCCACGGGACTATCAATTGAGCCACATCTTGTCCTTTTGTTTTAGTTTCTCAGATATGACTTCAAGTTGACTATGCTGGGGTTGGCTCTGAACTTGAAATGGGACCCTTCTTTTTCCACCTCCTGGTAGCTTGGATTACAGGTATGTATATTCAGGCTCAGTCACCTTCTAGCTCTCCCCTCCTACAGTTGTCATAAGAATTGAGAGTTTCACATCCCCAGAAGGTAGTATGAAGTCACATAAACCAATCTCCAGCAACTTATCTCACGCAGGGCAAATTCTGAGTTATGCCAGCAGGTAATTGCAGTTTCCTGCCATGCAGTGCTCCGTTCTCTTGTCTTTGACAGATCATATTCAAGACTTAGAGCTCAGTCTTCAACATCATTGGCCATTTGGCTTTGACTGCTATCAGGACACTTCTGTGATAGTTGTTGCCCTCTTCTCTTAGGAACATAAGCTCCTGATTGTTGTTTTACAGAGAACTAAGCCATGTTTCTTCAATCTCACCATCCTCTCTGCTAAATGCTCAGGCACTGAAATCATTTGCAGGCAAATCTTTATCGAAGTGGCCTATCTTGCCTACCTGTTCTAGCTTTATTTTCTTGTCCAAGGACACATCCTTCAATGACTGTGCATGGTCATTTACCCTCCCAGTGCTAATGAATGCTCAAATTCCTCAGACCTCCAGTAAAGTGAAAACACATTGCAACCACTGTTTAATTCTGCCTTACACACAAGCCAAACTGTCAGGTGTACCTCAGATTCTGCTGTCGTAAGTCTAACCACAAAATACAATGCTTAGAGTACAAAAGGTAATTAGAGACTTAAGCTAAAATGTGACACTAAGATCAGTGCCCTTACTTAACCTGTGAGCAGTCAGGATGGTGGCATGGTCCACACCGATGGGTTTGTTTCCATCATCTATTTACCTGCCAAAATGTACCATGCAAGGCAAAGGAGAGGTGTTTAATTTGGGGATTTTGACAAAATTAGCTTTGTTTAACTTATAAGCTTCCTTTTCCCTTGTTTTATTAAATAAGTACAAACCTACTCTGCTGGGCTTTCTTCTGGCCCATTTCCTTCTCTTCTTCTCATCCCATCACACTTCTCTTCCCAATCCCTCCTCTCTCTTCTCCCACTCATTCCCCCCATTTCCTCACCCCTTCCTTACCCTAGGCTCCTCTTCCCCTTCCCTTTCCTTCCTCTCCTTTCCCTTATCTTCTTCTCCTTTCCCCTCTCTTCTCTTTCCTCTCCTCTCCTCTCCTCTCCTCTGCTCTCCACCCTCCCAATCCCCCTTCCATTTCCTCCCCTCTCCATCCCTCCCCCCTCTCCTTATCTGTATCCTTCCCTCCCCTCCACTATTTCCCTCTTCCCTCCTCCCCTTTTTCCTCCTCTTTCCCTTCCCTCACTCTCCTCCCTCTCTCTCTTGGCATTTATTCTCAAAGCCTTTAATGGATTCCCTGAAGCGACTTTTGTCAATGAAATCTACACTCAGAGAGAAGCTGGAAATATTTGAACACCAAGGTTTGTAAAAACAAAGAAACAAACAAATCTCCATCTGGCGTAACATCTCAGAGAACCAGAGGTCTGGAAGTCAGCATGTTTAGCAGAAAGAGCCCATTTTCCCCTTCTTATTATACTCTCATAGAAGGCGTGGATGGCAAAACAACACACTTATCTCTCCTGCATGGGGAGCCATCCCCTGTGCTCTCAATCAATATGTTACAAGCTTTTCTTTAGCAAAAATTTAAAAGGACAAAGGGTGATTAATGAGAGCATCATTATCCTCCCCATTTCCAGCCCTTGAATATCACCACTCTGATGGACTTCCTCACTCAATTGGTTCAAATGGAAAATAAATAAATTTTCAAAGGTGCTGTGGAAGCAGCAGCAATGGTGGAGGTAACCAGAGCAACAAGAGCAGCCACAGAAGCAATATAAGCAAGAACTGCCTTAATCATGCTCTCAAAGCAGGAGGTGAGTGGGGAAATAAAGAAGCCAAAACAGAAAATACCTTAGTACAAAGAAACAAAATAAACAGGTTTGTACACCAAAAAGTAGCCATTGGAGTAGCAATTACTATCACAAGAGTTGATAGCTACTGATAATCAAGTATTTCTGATGTGCTAAGATTGGATTAAAGGCTTTCCTTGCATACACCCCTCCCATCCCCACCTGTGCCTGGTGGTATTCCTTATCCTCAATATACACATAAGGGAATCCAGTTAAAGAGAAGCTAAGAAACTTGACCCAAGAGACACATGTAGCAAGAGGGAACTGCTAGAAACAGTCTAGACCTTTCTCACACCAAGGCATGTAAAGTCTGTTCTCTATTTTGTTCCACTGCATCCTGAGCAGGGAAAAAAAAAAATTCACATAAATATTCTGAGCAATTCTAAGTTGTTCTCAATGGCTTCTCTGATTAGTTTTCTTTTTTAAAAAGGATTGGATACATCACCACAGATAATATTCCATCAGTTTTCTGACACCCATTTGCCAGCCAAAGACTGTCACGTAAGATGATCTTGGAGTTTATTCTTTGTAATCACACTGACAAGAATTATTACTTCGATAAAATCTACATCGAAGAAAGGCATGCTGAACATAAACATATGTTGGGTTTATTTGTAAGAAAGGAAACACCAAATGACATTCTGAGCTGTGAAGGAGAAAGTTTTGCCAGGGCTCAGACAGAGACAAATAGTGTGAATTTAGAAATCACAGGCACACAGTCCTACAAAGTGCTAAAATCCCCAAGCCTACATCATAGCCATCATGTTGCATCTGTGTTGCAAAGGGAAATTTATTCTCAGGAAAACATCTTCTGCCACATTAAAATAATGTGCTTAATTTGCATGGCTTTGTTTGCATTTCATTTGTAAATTTGCAAAGATCTTCTAGTTATAGTATTTATATGAAGCTTTTTGTTTGTATGTGTTTAAAAAAGGTACCTACGATTTTTAGCTCAATTTGGGGCATGTCTAATTTCAAAGGGAACCTAGATTCACTGACATTTGAGAATGGCTAGAATGACGTAAACTTGGTCAGTTATCTTATTCTTTGCTGGTCTGGAAGCAAAAAGTGGTTGTCAGGGGGTTAAAAGGAAAAGACAGAAAGATTCTGAGATCTTCTGTAATATGCATCTGTCTCCTTTGTTATGTATATGAAAATCACTTCTGGAATCTTTAAATGGAAATATGTTTGGGATCAATTAGGTTTAACCTTCCGTTTAGATACTTAGACACAGTTTCACAGTAGCTCTGATATGCTTCTTTTACCCAGTTAATCCTTACAAGTCTTCTGCTAAGAAGAGATTTATTAAGATCAGATTCTGATTTACTATGTCCCTCTGAACCTTCTGTATTCTAAATAAGGCCCTGGAAGTTCTTGGGACCATTCTTTGAGTGACAAAGCCTTTGTAGATAGAGTAATGGCCACACTAAGGTACACAGAAACCAGTTGAAACCTAAGATCAAAGTTGTGGTATTTAGCCTGGTGAATATACACTTAATTGAAGAAAATATTTGACCCAAATCAAACTTTAGGCAATCATAAGGAAAGGGACCGGGGTTCCTAGGGAAAATGTTGAGATGAAGAGTATCCGAGTCCAGATGGTGGGATGCTGTGATGATTAAGTCATCATGTTGTAGGGCTTCTGACCTGCTCTCTCTTCTTACTCACCTAACATATGGTCCTATTCTGTGTTTCTTACTCAAACATCAATCCTCAAATCTCCAAAGACAGCAGGGCCATGAAAGGAAACAAGCATGTCCAGTATCCCACTTAGGATGGTGAAGATAAAAATCTGGATTTTCCTGCATTTTCCATTCTTGCTTGAAATAAGTTGTTGGCCTATTGCAGATATGTCAATATGACAGCCAATACAATCACATTCTGAGGGCAGGAGTCAGTCAACATTTTTCTCTAAGACTGCATGGAAATAGCTTAGGCTTTTCAGTGTGTGTGGTATCTGTCTCAATCACTCAGCCCTGCCAATGCATCATGGAATAGGGTATGAATAATATGCATGTAAGTCAATGAATGTGCCTGGCTATGTTCCCAAAACACTGTATTTACAAAAGTCTGCCAACCTTGGCTCAAAGTCACCACGCAGACCCCTCATGGAGAAATATAAAAATTCATTGGTTGACTGTGTGGGGTGTGGGCGATGGCAACATTCAAATGGTACTCATGAAAGTTTTGAGAGTAGTTGAGACACAGATAAGAAAAACCTCTAGAAGCTGAGATAGCTCTAGAGGATGGCATTATACCATCATCCTCACTTCACTTCTGCAAATACTTCATAAACTTTGCAAGAATGAAGGGAGAAAAGGGTAGGGACAATAGAGTAGAAACTCCCAGGTAATAATGAAACATTCACTTGAGAACCAAATGTCTGCTGTCAGTCAACACCCCCTTCGAAATACAGGCTTTACTTTCATGATGTGAGTTCAAGATTAGAAAACAAGATCTGGCATGATCATGCTCATAAATCCCAAAAGTAGTCTATCTTTGTCCTCCAGTTTACTGGCATTCATTTACTCATATGTTATCAAGGATGGGGAAGTTACAAGTAGGTTTACTTTAACCCCTACAGATCAGAATCTCTGGTGCCTTCTACATGGAACAACTCTGATATAGGCAGGAGGAACTGTCTGTAACACAAAACTCAAGCCTTGAGGCAGTAGAAAAACCTTGGCCTTTGATCTTGTTTCTAGGGACTCCAAATCCAGCAGTCATGAGATCTACCTCACTGGGGGTTACTCATCACATATATTTTTTAGCATCAGCACAGCTAACATGCAGCAGAAAGTCTAAAGCTGTAATGGCAGCCACCTTGGAAGGTAGGAAAGTCATTTCATCACAGGTCCAATAAAGAGAACAACCAAATAAGGCTGAGTGGCCCACTTGGGTATTGCTTCTAAAGTTTTGATTCCTTATGCTGCCCCCAAACACTATCATTTTATAGAGTGGTGACTTCCCAAACGCCCTAAGGACCAGAAGAGATTTAATCAGGGAAAATACGGTGGGAAGAAAAAGACAGGAGAATGAGATGCATCATGGGTAGTAGTGATATGTTAAATAAATAATTCTTAACACAGGAATACCTACATAATGATTCCTTTGCCAAACTCAAGAAACTAGAGTGAAGTTTCCACTGAAACATAATATAAAGGTCAAATACAGTCAAATCAATTTGATGTATCAGAAAATGAGCAGGCTATGTTTAGAATTTTCCAACATTTGATGTATAGGGCCCTACTACCATGTAAATTAAAGACATACTTTCAGCTGAAGATGTTTGGGGTTCAGTAATCAATGTGCTCTGTTTTTGTACTGTACCCATCTTAATTAACTCGTGGCAATTGTAATTGCAGAAGAAACTTGATTCTAGCTTTTTATTCAGATAGACAATTAAAAAAAAAGAGAGAAAGACTACCACTATTTCCCCTTAGATCTCAGAAACGTTCTATCCCTTTCGGTGGTGCTTAGGACAGGCATAGCTTCTTTGATCACTACACTGTTTACCAAGATATGGCCTCAAATCTTTTGCAGTCCTTGCTTATTTTCTAAGATAAGGTATCTCTCCTCTCAAGCCTCCTTGTTTTCTGGTAAAGAAATTTAAGTAACTTCACTACTGCAACAGGAAACAAGTAGAAAGGGTCTGAGCCAGGATGAGATACTTGCACTGATTTCCATGTCAACGCGGTCTACATTTCCCCTGTTTCAAGATCATGATCTTCAGAGATATTCAGGCTAACCACCTTCAACACAATCACATCTAGCAGACTCTCAAGTCAATCACACTGCTTTGTACAGTGGCAGAGGAATTTCTGAACCACTCCACATGACTCAGTCACATGTTCTTCAATAGTAACACATATGGATTCAGAATAATCTATTCATCTGTCAGCCCTAAATGTATTATGGCCTTTGTAAAACATTTACTGTTAAATCTCTAGTGTCAGGCATAGATACCTGACATTATACACATCTGACATTTATCAACACTTATTTATTGAGTAGATATATGAAGGAATGAGTGATTGAATGACAATAGAATAAGTTAGAACAGAGCAATCAACTCGGAATCATTTGTTCTAGATTCTAATTGAGACTCCATAACATACTAGTTTACAAATTCAGAGCAACTAACCACAAAATCCAGACAGTTATATACAATCTCTTTATCTATTGGAAAATGTACATAGGCTCATTAATATTACTCATTTTCTTACCCGAATCACAACCAGTGATAACTATATCCATAGCTCCAGATGAGCCCTAGAAGGTGAAATACCAAACCAAATAAGCAATAATTCTAAATAGTACAAGAAATACTAAACCAAAAGGCACAACATCAAATGGAACTACTGCATTTGCCATGAAGAGGGGTATAGAGGGTCATGACGATTTAGGTAGCTCCTGCCTCAACAAAGAAGGCAGCTGTGGTTGGTCATTACAAATTCAGTGTTTTAGATCTTCTAATTTTTCACTAACTAGGAAACTGGATTGAAGTAAGAACTACACCTACTGCCAAATAGTGAACACAATTGCACCATCCATTTTTAGAGTACTGGCCACCACATGCTTAGAAACTCAGAAGTGTTACAATGTGATTATTCCTTGCAATGAGGTAGATGGTGAGCAGGACTTCTCATCAAAATCCTACAGTACAGAGAAACTGGATGGCTTCTGAGGCCAGAGGATCCTGTCATTTCTAGCTGGATGATCCTGAATAAATTCACTTCCTGTGTTTGTGGACCCACAGGCCTTTAGCTGACCTCTCTCAAACATCTGTAAAATGTACAAAGTGCATAGAAAAATGTGTTGACTCTGTGGTGAGATTCAAAGTACAAGATGGCAATAGCACTAGCTACAAGGGTGCCAAGAGTCATCAGAGGATTGACAAATAAATGAGCAAACAAAATGAGTAAAAGGAATGATCCCTTCAGAACTACAATCATTCTCTTAAGATGCAGTGAATAAAATTTGGGCTCCTAGTGGGACATAAGAGAAATGTAGTATTTTAGAAAGGACGGAGGAAAAACATAACTTAAGTAAATGGTCACAGGTCAGATGGCACTGAAAGCCAGAATGCAAATTAAGAGCTATAATTTAAAACACTGCTTGGTACTCCCCCTCTGAGAACCTGGACTATTCCTGGAAATGACTGAGCTGTAAAGTCTATGCATTCTGGTAGGAAAATAAAGCACCCATATGTCTAGAGAATGCTGTATGATCATCTAGATTAATGGCCACACTATGCTTGGAAACAAACCCAGTAAAGAAGGTCTTATAAGTAATAGATTAGTAGTTGAGATTTTTTAATGCTGCTTGGGGTACTTTGGTACCAGAAAGAAATTAACCAATTAGTGTTTAAAGCAACATTAAGACATTGGATGGCCTAATTCATGAAAAGATAAAGTTAATGAACATGTGTAGTTATTCAGGCCAAGAGAGTGCTTCTCTGCGTGCAGGGGAGGAGGGGCACGTGGGTAGATGTATACCACAAATAAGCATTACACTTAATGGCAGTGAGGAAGAACCATGAAAATTATATTAGGTGGAAAGGGCACTGTGGCTTGAAATGGTGGAGTGCTAACTTTGAGTGAAAAAAAAAGCTCAAAAAGCTCAGGGATAGTGCCCAGGCCCTGAGTTCAAGTTCCACAATGGACAAACAAATAATAAACACAAAAAACTAGGTTTTCTTTGTAAATTATGTTAGAAAAGCTATATTGGAAGCATTATTTTTCCAGACATTCTAATTGTAATATTCATACAACAATCCAATGGAAGTAGAAGGAAGTTTAATTAGAACAGAGAAATCTGAAGAAAGTATGAAAATGACTACTTTGTAGTTAAAATTCATCATGTATATGATATATACATATATATTATATAGAGATATGTTAATAATAATTAATGTAGATTAATAATTAACATATATTATATATAGCATAACCTCTGGACAAAATAAAAATAGGTAGAGGAGAGAAGTCCTGTGATTAAAATTAATTTAAAGAGAGAGCACCCTATTGTTGTATAATCCTATAATCCCAGCTATTTAGGAGGTAGCTAGGAGGATTATACTCCAAGAACAGCCTGGTATAAGTGTGAGACCCTATCTAAACTATAAACTAAAAACCAAAAAAAACTGGAGGATGACTCAAGTCCAGTGGTTGGGCCCTTGCGTGACAAGAGTAAGACCTTGAGCCCAATCCCCAGTACTAAAGAAAAGAGAGAAAAAAGAGGCAGGCAGTCAAGAGAGAAAGAAGAAAGGAAAGGAGGGAGGAAGGGAGGGAGGGAGGGAGGGAGGGAGGGAGGGAGGGAGGGAGGGAGGGAGCAGAGGAAGGGAAGGGAGGGAAGGAGGGATGAAGATATTTATTAGTTCTTCCTATTTCAAAATATCAAAACTAAACTTGGAGCACATGGGTTGCTATTGCAGGTCATTATGTGCAGTTAGCATTGGTGAGCAATAAAGAGTGGCTAGAAAATGGGGCAGTACACCTCTCACAACATCAGTATTAACATCTGAAACTACATAATTCAGACATGTCATTTGTAACTTCAAATTTACTCCAGAAAAAAATTGAAGGAGTGTTTTTTAAAAGCATAAATGGGTGTGTGCGTGTATATACATACATATACGTATACACACACACACACACACACACACACTGTTCTGACCATGAGCTCCTTTTATTAAGTTAACTGAAAAATGTGTTACCTTCCCTTAGCAAGTATTTGCATATTAATGAACTTTCAGAAAACTACCTGCAGTTGACTCAGTTGAAGGTGTTAACAGTCTATAAGTCTCTACACCTACTCAATTTTATGACAAAGAGGAGTTCAATTAGACATAATATAATCTAATTACTTGGTTGAAAAGTTCTAAAGAATTTCCTATCCAGAGAACAGATTTGTGATAACTATTCTAATGGGTGTGGGAGAGAAACATCTTTTTAAAGCACATACATGAAAAAAAAAATGTAGCTTCTTTGAATTAATGATATTGTGTTGGATGGACTCCTATGGGCCAAAGGAAGATTTCTTAAGTATATTTGATGGAAAAGACAAGAAGTCCTATTGAGAAATGGGGCAAAAGATGATAAAGGGAACAAAGGAAGGTAAGCAGCTGAGGGATAAAGATGAGAGTAACCACTTTTGGGTATCTATCCAAAAGACCACAAACAAAATCACACTAAAGCCACCAGCACAACAATGTTCATCGCAGCACAATTTGTCATAGCTAGAATCTGGAACCAACCCAGATGCCCCTCAGTAGACGAATGGATCAGGAAAATGTGGTACATATACACAATGGAATTTTATGCCTCTATCTGAAAGAATGACATTGCCCCATTCCTAAGGAAATGGAAGGACTTGGAAAAAATTATACTAAGTGAAGTGTGCCAGACCCAAAGAAACATGGACTCTATGGTATCCCTTAGAGGGAATAATTAGCACAGGTTTAGGCAAGTCACAGCTGAGGATCACAAGAGCCCAATAGCTATACCCTTATGATCACATAAGATGATGCTAAGTGAAATGAACTCCATGTTATGGAAACGATTGTTGTAACTACTTTCAACGTGCTATGTGTAACTGTAGCTTCTATTATTGATGATCTTCTTTGTATCCCCTTCCTGTGGTTGTACCTACACTATCTCTGTATCTTATCTGACTATATTGGAAACCATGTATACTGTTATTGGAACTAGGAAATTGAAAGGGAATACCAAAATCGAGAGACACAGGGTAAAAAAAGAGAAACAACTACAAAAGCAATACTTGCAAAACTGTTTGGTGTAAATGAACTGAACAACTCATGAGGGGGAAAGGGAAAGGGGGACGGGGGAGGGGGAATGAGGGACGAGGTAACAAACAGTACAAGAAATGTATCCAATGCCTATCGTATGAAACTTTAACCTCTCTGTACATCAATTGGATAATAAAAATTTAAAAAAATAAAAATAAAATAAAAAGATGAGCTCAATATGGATGCTTGGGAAAGAATGAAGGAGAAAGTAATTTGAGGCCCAGAATTTGGAGAAGAAACAAAGTGTGGAGGATATACAAACAAAAAGCTTTCCACATCTGTATGTAGAGTGGATTGAATGCACAAATTCTTATCTGCCTCAGATGAACCTGCTTGTAAAAAGTATGTGAAGAAAAATTCATCAGTTGGTGGTTACATATGCTTTAGGCTAAGTCTACACAAGGGATAAAAGCAAGAATAAGAACTATGAGACATTACCTCTCTTATGAAAGTCCATAAAGTAGTGAGAGTATCAAATAATGAAGTTACAAAGCCTTCAAACCCTGTTATCAAAATTAAGCATGATGATGCTATCCTTGATAAAGAATTCAGTGAAATGAGCCACAACATAGGAAATTTAGATTGAATTCTGATGTATCAAACGTGACTGAACAAAATTTTTATTTTTACATTGGATAATGTGAGGGGTAAGCAGTCATCATAGGAGTCTTTGCATATGTAAAACCACACCATAGCCGGCCTTTCCAGACACTCCTTAGGTACTGACCACATGCTAGGAGTGCTCCCATTTGGGCTTCTGGAAACATAAAGATACTGGTAAAAGACACATGACTTCAATATTGTGATGTGTGCTTAATTAACGAAAGATCCCAAAGCATGCTTAATTTTAGCTTAGTAGCTGCCAATTCTGGAATCTATTTGTGGTTCAGGCAGCTAGCTAGTCATCAGGAAAAGCAACACAGAAACTCACTGAGAGCATTTCCTTTTTCCAGTGGTAGATGTGTGTAGATAAGATTCTGTACATCTTCACTTATGAGATGGCTAATTCTTGATGTCTCATAAAGGAAGAAGCATTGTTCTAGGTGACCCACAGTATTCTATCCTTGACTCTCAGCCACTCTCTGGAACACAAAGCTGCTAAACGAATAAGTTGCACACGACACAACCGGAAAGTGGCAGGACCAGAATCTAAACCCACGTCATTAGTTCTATGGTTTCATCATCATGTCAAAATCACTGTTCTTGACTACGCCTGTCTTGTAGATGATTAAGAAGTACACATGGGCTTAAGATTCACCATAAAGGATTATTTTACTTTTATCTTTAAGTAGTTGTACAAAGGCGTTGCTTTTCAACAAAGTAGTATTATGAACGCAATACTGTAAACGTTGATCCATGTCACCCAAGGGACCCTCTTTTAAAAGTGAGTCCACAGAGAGAATAAAAAGTAAAATAAGAATATTAGCTCTTAAGGCTTAATAGTGAGCATTCATTAGATATCTAGCATAGGAAGATGAAAGTCAGCGACTTGAAAGTATAGAAATGATGATACAGGGAGGCAGAAAAGTCAGATAATCAAATGTAGAAACACACATATACTTTCAAAACCCTCTTTTGTGCCTGGATTGAAGAATCTCCCTATAAATTCATTCAATGCCTCCTGAGAGGAAACAATGGATTTCAGGAAGAAATTATGAAATCCCAAGGAGAGTCATTATCAGCATGAAGACAGCTGTGAAATAGCACCCCTGATCATCTACATTCAAGGCTCAAGCTCAAGGGGGGAATGTAGAGATCTCTTTGTTAAAATAAAGCAATCATTTCCAGCTTCATTAAAGAAAATATCATGGCATTATTAATCTAAAGCAAAAGTCCCATATGTTGTAGAGATACTGGTAAATCTTGCTTTGGGGAGCTGTTACTGGTAGAAAATACTTATAAATAAAGCATAAATAATGTTTTAATCACATATGGCTTAACCATGTTTGCTACATATGTTTACTTTGCTACAGAAAACCTGTAGTTCCTCAACAATATTTTAATTGTTGTTTATTTTGTTTGTTTGGTGCCAGTACTAGGGCTTGAACTCAAGGCCTTGTTCTCTCATTTGGCTTTTTCATTCAAAGCTAGTGTTCTAACACTTGAGCGACCCTCCATTTCTGCCTTTTTGCTGATTAATTGAAGATAAAAGACTCTGCCTTTCTGCTTAGGCTGTCTTTGAACCCTGATCCTCAGGAGTAGCTAGAATTATATATGTGAGCCAACAAAGCCTAGCTGAATAATATTTTTAAACTAAATTGAAGTTTAGGACAAAATAAAATAAATATCCCAATACCCTGGCTTTATTGCTCAAGGCTAACACTCTACCACTTGAGCCATAGCTCCACGTTCTGCTTTTTGGTGTCTAATTGGAGATAAGAGTCTCACAGATATTCCAGCCTGGGTGGCTTCAAACCATGATCCTCAGATCTCAGCCTTCTGAGTAGCTAGGATTACTGGCATGAGCCACCAGTGCCTAGATGATATGAGTACTTTTGAATGTTTTCCAGGTCTTGTAAATTCTTGTGTTTCTCTCTGTCTCTGTCTCTGTCTGTCTGTCTCTCTCTGTCTCTGTCTCTCTCTGTCTCTGTCTCTCTCTCTCCAAGATGCTATTGACAATAACACCAGCATAAACTATAGGAATTTTCATTTCTACAATTTTGTAAACATAGGAAAATGTTATCAGGAACTTTTACAACTATAGTTTTAGGGAAAGAAAGATAAGAGAGCCTGCATTTTCAAATTTTCGGTACTTTCTATTGTATGCTTAATATATTTATTAATTATTGTCTTTTGAATATCTGTTTTCCTCAAATGAACAAGGATTGCATCAATTATATTCCTGAGTATATTCCCAGCATTTCTTAGTCTACTATGTATTCAATAAACATTTGACTCAATGATGAATAATTAACCATTGTGCATTAATGGGTTTCTCTTTCTCTCTGACCTGGCTTTAAATTGAGAACCAAGGACCAAGGCAAGAGTCTGAGAAATTGCATGTTTCTTATGTAAATCAAGAAAAGACGTAACACATGAAATGTGAGAAAGCTTCTAGTCATTGCAGACAGTCATTTAGGGGCTGGTAGATAAGTAGGATGTGAAGGAAACATTCGGACAGTAGTATGTGAGGGATTTATTCTCCCTGCAAGGAATCTTAAGCTAGCCATTTATTTAGCAAAGGAGAGTGGTTTAGAGTTTGACTTAGGGCTTCACACTCTGTTTGTTTGGCTTGCTAGGCTATACTCTATCACATGAGCCATGATTCTAGCCAGGATTTTTTGCTAGTTATTTTGGAGATGGACTCTCATAGATTTTTTCAGCTCAGGTTGACTTGGAATAAAAAGCCTCCAGATCTCATTCTCCTCAGTAGTTAGGATTATGGACATGAGCCTTTGTATCCTGCAAATACTGTCATTTTTTAAAAAGAAAATAACTCGCCGATCAAACATAACTTATCTGTGAGTTGAATTTAGTTTGGGATAACTCAATCATAATTTCTTAGGTACTCTTGATGGGTGTTCTGGGCAGTATCTTGCTTTCCCGTTTATTTTTCCTTAACTATTGCTGCAATTCTTATCAAGATTCACTTAAAGCCTTAGTAGCAATGGTCTTGAACTAACTTATCCAAGAGCTGAATGTTTATCTCTGGGACCTGATCTGCATTACATTTTATTATTTTTCTTTTTTACAAATCTGAATGATGCTAAATTTGTGTTTATTGGAACTTGTGATTTTCTTGCCTCAGTCTTCTGGTTTTATTTTTCCTTAATCAGGTATCTGTAAATGACAATATTCTTAGGAAATTAATCAGCCAATATCTCTCAATTACTTCGATGAATTCTATCAGGGATACAAAGTTGTCAATTGGGGTCAGGAAATACAAGGTACTTTTTCTCAACCATGAAGCTCATTGATTGGTCCTTGTTTCCCTCTGCTCTACTTGGTAGATTTGAATGAAATCGGTAATAGCAACAACCCCTCCAGGAATCATGCTGGAAATGATTATTTGCATAGAGAGGGACCACAGTATATTCTGGGAATGTGCAGTGGGATCAGAGACATTTTTGAAGAAGCAATACAGTATCAAGAATGAAGTTGAGCGGGATTCAACTAGCCATGGCACGTGCATCTGTCTTCAGCTTACCCCTCCTCCCATGTGAGAAGTCTGAAGGACAATAACTTTGTCACAAAGCATGGAGAGCACATCCTCATTTAAGCTAACAGCCTTACTATGTGCGTTACCCCAGAGTATGCTGTTTTAATTAGGAAGATGGATTTGGGAGTTTATATGTTCTGTTGTGCTATAATTCCTGCCTTTACAGTAATTTTCTCCTGCTTTTCACACTATAATGTGCCATAAATCCTAGTTAGGCTGTTTCACTGGCCTGTTGCTAGTCAGAGTCAATATTTCAGGCCTTTTGTTGCCATGGCAACCTCCTCCCATATGCCTGTTCACTGGAATATGATACAGTCTCCGGGGGAAATTGCTATGAACCTGATGATCACATGGACTTAGGTCTCCCCATGCATGGGTTCTGCCCCATCTCTCTCCATCACCCACTGAATTCTACTTCCACTTTATTTGCGCATACCACGTGTTTGTGTGTATATTTGCCCTCACAAGTACACAGACTTGCCAAGGCAGACCCATGAGAGAAAAGAACAAAAAAGGCAAACAAATTATAGGAAGCAGTATCCCTTCTTCTGTCCCACTTGAAAGGGGGTACACTCAGAAAGACAGGAAATGCAGACAAGTTTAAAGTCTAAACAAACCAGACCCATATCTCACAGCTTTGTTCTATCTCAACCCTTTGTTCTTGCCTCCTATTCTACTTCTAGTTCTGCCTTCCCGTAAGTCCTTCATACATTTTTAAAATCTCTGTGAATTTCCATCTAAATTTAACCACAGGATGTGCTCCTGGTTGAAATCTATTGCTCCTTACCTTTCATTATAGAAATGAACTCTAGCTGTCTTTCATTTCCAGAGGACTTTTTCTGGATGTCTCTTTCATGGCTAACCAACTCTTATTCTCACAGTTGTCCCTGAGAACGAAGTAGTCTCCACTTAGAACTAGCTTAGAACTAATCATCCCAAAGCTCTGGGTAAATAATTTATTCTCCCTTTGCTTCATTCTCCTGGTCTATTAAGTGCAAACAGTAGTACCCATTCCCAAGGATTATTATTTAAAACAAACATTTGATGTCCTACTCCTTAACATCACTTTTCCAACCACAGTTTCAAAAGCTCAATAACATCCTCAAATTTTCTGCATTAAGAGTTTAATGAAATTGAGGAGATAACAGCAAAGGAACCTTTTTATTTGATGGTTACCTATCCATCCTTTCCTCCAGCTATACCGAGTTTTCATCTGATCGCACCTTTGAAGCCTAAGAGGATCTCTCTAGTACCTGGTACTGGAGTTGAATTTCACACTTGTTTTGTGCTTGGGAAATTCACAGAGCTATCCTTCTCCAATGCTCTCATGCAGTGATTAAATTTATTTCAGAAGTGAAGCTGGCTTGTAGGACATCACATTATCTCCCATACCCTTATGCTGCCATGCAAAGACAAACCAATGACTTTGTCCTTCTTTCTATGCAACGTGAGAACATGGATCATTGTAAGCGTCTACTGTGATGAATTCCATTTAAAACAGCTCGCTGTCTTTGGAGTAGAAGCAGAAAGAGAAAATCTTCTAAGTGGCTAAGAGGAAGTGACAGGAATAACCCAGACTTTTATTGCACTAAAGATTGGATGTTGTTGATGCTCTTTGCCTTCTTTCCATTCCCTAAGCCTTGTATCCACTCCTACTCTGTCTTAATCAGTGTCTTTTACCATGTGGCAATGTTACATATCCTTGGGAAAGGCATGTGCCTTCTTAGACTAAGATAAACCAGGCCTGGACATAGGTCCACTCACATATTAATTCACTGATGTTGCCTTTAAGTCATCTTGTCTTTTCTGGGCTGATGGCTCTCATTTATTAATGGAAGGAAAATGAGATAAGATAAAAAGATGGCTGATAAGCCAAGCACTGGTGAATCACTACTCTAATACTAGCTACTCAGCAGGCTGAAATCTGAGGATCACAGTTCAAAGTCAGCCAAGGCAGAAGAGTCCCAATGAGACTCTTACCTCCAATGAACCCCTCAAAAACCAGAAGTGGAGCTGTGGCTCAAAGTGGTTGAGTGCTAGCTTTGAACAAAAGAGCATGAACAAGAGTGACAGCACGGAAGCCCTGAGTTCAAGCCCCATAGCCAACAGAAACAAAAAAGATGGCTTCTAAAATGTCTTCTGACTCCTATGCTCTATGGTTTTCTAACTAAATTCTTTGGTTGATTTGTTGTTCCCAAACCATTCAAACATCTAACAAATTATCTCTTTTCTGACATCCAAAATCTTGTATAAGTCCAAGACTACAAGCTCTCAGTACCCACAGTATTTTCCCCCACGGGTATTGTAAAATAATTATTTGTGTATCATTTATTACGTACTAAATAATAAAATAAAGTACAACCAATCTATTAAATTTATTGCCTGGATATCATCATGAGTACCCAAGTTTGTGTTGCACAGAACTGAATTAGAATTGTTTACACAATTCCTGGAACATAGTAGGTATTCAACTGGCAGTTGCTTTGTTAGTGATTACATGAACAAATGAAGGCAATTTATAGCCATATTAACAGTCCCTTTAGTGTGAGCTCTTAAACTTTTAAGTTGTGGCAAAATGCCAAAACATTTCAACAAAGCTAAATGAGATATTTCTGCCAAATACTTCATTTGATCAATTAAAGGGATATGAGTAGGATTCTTTCCTGGACTTAATTTAAGATTACACTTAGTACCTTCAATCTGATTAATCAGATTTCCACTAACACATACTATTAAATATAACCCATCTAAAAGTTATTATAGTCTCCTAGAGAATATATCAAATGCATTTTGTCCTCTAATTTTGTGATCTCTGAAGCAGGAAAATTAGTTGCTGCTTACTCTCAGAAGTTGGAAGGATGGATTTTTATAATGAATATGCATGACCTTTGCACATTTCAAAGTTTAAAAAAAAAATCACCCAGAATGGCACTTGTTGTAGAGTTGGCATGTTTAACTATTAAGTGAGAAAAAAAGTAGATTTGAAAAATAGTGTCATTACTGTAAGAATGACAGTATGTACTATTTCTTTTTTTCCACAGTGTGAAAGCTAAAATCATCTTGTAAATACTGAGTCAATGCTGTGTAGAAGAACTGGGAGAGTTGAAGCAGCAATGTGTGGAGGAAATAGGACTTTGTTCTCAAATCCAGGGTAGTGGCGTGTAGCACCTTGAACAAGTCAGCGTTCAACTCAGGATAGAGATGTCAGGGCTATGTGTGCAAGCAGTATGATAAGGTGCCCTTGCAGACCTGAAACATTGCAGAAAAGCTCACTGCCACCAACTTGCAGATACCAGGAGCTTCTGTGGGAAACTGTTACCGTCCTGTATGTCAGTGCTTTTGAAAGTATTTTGCACAACCAAATCATTTAAAAGGCACAAGTTCCTGGGCCTCAAGCTAGAGTTCCCGAGATAGTAAGTCTGGGGGTAGGATTAAGGACTTTGTTTCTAACAAGCTCCACACTTTGATTAGCATTGCTCTAAAGTGAGAGTGACACCTACTTCTAAGGGTTAAAAGGCTAACATAAATATGTAATTCAGTCCAAGGTAAATAATAAAACTTATGAGAGCCTAGAGAGTGCCTAAGGTTATTCAGATATGAAGTTTATTTTTACTTTTCACTAAAAACAAATACTGACCCACAGTAAGGTTTGGTCTATAAGAAACCTGACTGAACCATGCAATGAGTTTGTGAAGAGATCAGAGTAGACATTGGTCCCCTAGATCCCTCCCTATTCTACATGTGAGTTCCTCTACCTACCCGGTGCTCTCTGCAAGGAAGACATTGCAAATGTTTCAGCCTGGTTATTCCAATGGGTTCTGTTTACCATGAAATGTGTTCAGGAAATTGGAAACACACAAAAAGACAGGGGGAATGAAGAGTGTAGATGCATAAGTATGGCAATGTTTAAATCTCCAAAGGGTTTAGAAGTTTAATGAAGATAACAAACTCTGGTATTTCTGAGATTCTATTGCCTCTAACTTACACCAAAATATAATTAATTTGTATGGAATGCCAAGTTATAGTATAAATATATCGATTTGATGCATCCATTCTATCTCTCCAAATGACTGTAAGCAATATTTTGGCAAAGGCCCAAATCACAAAGTGATGAAGATGTATTTCATGCTCTTTCTATCACAAATATATAAGCTCAGCCAGCAGAGAAGGTTTTTGGACTAGTCTGGTTTGAATCCCAACTCCTAGCTCATTAGTTACACTTGCTGAGCGAGTTTCTCATCTACGCAATGAAAAGACTGATACTTGCTGCAAAGACTGATATCTTCTGCAATGATATTATTAAGTGCTTAGGACATCATTTAGCATGTGGTAGTTTGCAGTCTAACTTTCCTTCTCTAGTAAATCCATAGTACACCATGGGTAAACAGGCCACTAAAAGACTTTTTAACGGGTGTACTGGTTTGAAGAGTACTCTTCTGGATCCTCAGAATGAGAGGATTTTGCATGAGCAAATACTCAAGATGGAGTCAAACTTGTTTATAGTAGACCCTAACTACAATGACTGAGTAAGAAGGCCTTAGGCAGATAGACATGTAAACATACAAGGGAAAAGGTCATGTGACCAGAGGTAGAGATTCAGCTGATCCAGTGGAAAATCAAAGATCACCAAGAATTAATGACAAACACCAGAAGCTAGGAAGAGTCAAGGAAGGTTCTTCCCATTTAGCTGGCAGAAGCACAGCTCTGTCCATATTTAGATACTGACTACTTGTCCCTAAAACGGTAAAGCTAAGTCTCTACTAAGCCACCAACTTTTGCAATTGTCACAGCAGTCTGGCAAACTATTAGAAATAATTAATTATGAATTAACTCACATCTACTATACCAGTAAGCATGCTGATTTTGTATGTTCTCAATAAATATTTGTGTTGTGAGTCAATGTAGCTATTTAGCTTATATTAATTTACATTTTTTTCCATCCAATAGGGTTAACCTCTTGTTCCCTACCATGTTGTCTATAAACCTCTGGGGATAGAATCTGTCTATCCTTATTCTATATTCTCAATGATGCATTGAATATGCTACCAAGGCTCAATAAATTATTATTGGTTTTACTATATGAATTGTGGGGCTTTTTCTTTACTTGCAGCTAGAAAATAAAACATTCTTTGAGGAAAGATATATACATAATTGAATATCTCTTGGAATGTGTCAGCAATGAAACATATTAAAATAATTTTAGTAGTAAAATAATGTGGCATTGTGAGCTATGGAGAAGCCTGAGGAACATAAACATGAGAATGAATATTAAGGGAATGAATATTAAGTACAAAAGATTTGTACTTAAATTGAGAATTGAGTTTTTGCGTCAGCTTAAGGAACCTAAATTAATAAGTTAAACTTCACAAATTTTAGGGATCCTGCCCAGGTCCAACATCTCTAAATAGGGAACAATTATCAGAGCACAAGAGAAGTGAGCCATAACAGATTATACTATTGTGAGAGCTTCAGGAAACTCTGAGAAGGACTAGCATTTTAGAATCATTACAGAATATATTAAGAATGTCCTAGGCTTATATAGATGATTTGTGTTTGTGTACAAATGTGAATGCTCTGGTACTCAGGCTTGAATTCAGGGCTGAGGCTCAGTCCCTTAGATTTTATGCTCAAGCCTGAGATTCTACCACTTGAGCCACAGTTCCACTTCTGGCTTTTTGCTGGTTAGCTGTAGATAAGAATCTCAAGGACCCTGGGCATTGGTGGCTTATGCCTGTAATCCTAGCTACTCAGGAGGCTGAGATCTGAGGATCAAGGTTACAGGCCAGCCTGGGAATGAAAGTCCATGAGACTCTGGTCTCTAATTTACCACCAGAAAAGCAAAAGTGGCTCTGTGGCTCAAGTGGTAGCACACTAGCCTTGAGCAAAAAGAGTTGTGAGACAGCATGCAGGCCCTGATTACAAACCTATTACCAACAAAAACAAAACAAAACAGCAACAAAAGTCTTAAGGACTTTCTTGTCTTGAGTTACATTCCAGCTGATACCTCTAGATCTCAGCTTCCTAAGTAGCTAGGATAACAGGTGTTAGCTACTTACTGGTGCCTGGATTGTGTAGAGGATTTTGTAAAAAGAGGAAACAGCTGGTTATTTCTCAATACACCAAGCCAGGTACGCACAGCAACAAACAAAACACTGCTTGAGCCCCCTTCTCACAAAACTGCACTTGTATCTACTCATTTAAGATGGAGAAAGGAAGGAAGAGAACTTTAAGAAGGTGCAGTTTACAGAGTGCTGGGGAAATTGAGCTTCTTGTCAGTTTAGCTTCTCTGATTGGATCCATGATGGAAGCTAAAGGCTGCATTTGGAGTCAAAGGAAGAGAATGAAGTTTTATAAATGGGCTCCAGGACCTTATTCAGGACTGCAACTGCAATCTGAAATGGGACTGGTAAATCAACCAGCTGACCTGCTAACTAGGCACAGAAGCTTATTAAGCAAGAGATGGTTGAGATGCTGTCTCAACACCTCATTGGAATTCCATGTAAATCCACAGTTTGACTGGCCCAGCGTTCAACCCCTGACTTCTAGTGAAGGATTTTTCTCCTATTGTCAATATGCCTCCTTAGAAGACAAGCAAGTCCAGGCCCCAATCACTCACAGATTGCAGATCTTGCTACCTATTCTCTTCCTGGCCTCTTTCCTGGCCACCCCTCCCATTGTGCCTGGAATAAATTCCAGTATGTAGGGCAAATTCAAGGACTCTGGAGTTTGATTAATTATTTCATCCCAAAATTAAAGGCCCTCATTTCATAACTGTAGCCAGGTCATAAACAACATTCCTTAAGACATACTTTAAGATTTAAAATAAATTTAATTATCTTATTATTCACTCTTGTACTGGATTGTCTACATTGAAAATACTAAACCATGAAGCTAAGGAAAACAGAGATATGAGAGTCTCAACAGATTACTATCCAATTATAGCTTACTTCTTTAGATATCTATTCATTCATTCCATTATTCATTCGACAAATATTATTGAGTACCATCAAGGATGATTAAGATATATATTAGTACCATCTATCCTACAATTTAAAATCAGACAGACTGGTCAACCATTACACAAAAGACAAATGTAGACAGATGTAAATACAAGGGTATAATGGAAGAGAGGTTCATTTAGGTGCAGGGATGAGATTTAGAAGAAGCATCCTGATGTTGGTATTCAATCATATGGCTCTACTTAATTAGGAATTATATAGGTTTAAGAAAAGAACAAAAAGTGTTAGGAAGGAAATCTCCCTCTTTCCACAATCACCCATTTTAAATAATGTCTTGCCCACATTTCACCTTCTTATTGTATTTCTTATTGTATTTAAAAGACTTCTTATAGCCTTTCACAGTTCCTTAACCCAAGAGATCAGCTGGGGTTCCTTTTTATTTTTATCCTTTTGCGTTATACTGGGAGTATAGAAAATAGACTTCTATTAAATTCTCTGAAGGGAAGATTTTCTTCCTTCAGTGGGATGATACAATTTAATAAGCAGTGCACTGACCAATAAACCACAGTATGAAAGTCACTATTTTTCATTCCCCCCTTTTCCTAAGAGGTCAGATACATAGTAGTTGTAACTCAAGCAAAATTAAAGAAATAATGATCCCCTTCTCTATGACAATAATGCTTATTATGGACATTTTTGTTTGGATAAGTTAGATGAATCAAGTGGAAGGATGAATGGACTATGGACCCAACTGATTTAACAACAAGGAAATGAATTACCATTCGTGGGAAGGAATTCTCCTGGCCTTTCCTTTACTTAGGGGTGTGTGTGTGTGTGTGTGTGTGTGTGTGTGTGTGTGTGTGTGTGTGTGTGTCTTTCCTGTAATCCTTCCCTCCTGTCTCTCTCTGAGCAATGAGTTAGAATGTTCTCAGGCATACAGTGTGATCCAAGAATTTATTAACATCCAACTTCCAGGGCCTACTCTGGATATCAGGATTAAGGGTGGGCATGACTCTTGATTGGATTTTCTTTTCTTTGAGCTCATTCTGGGGCTTGAGCTCAGGGCTTGGGTGCTGTGTTTAGCTTTTTCACTCAAGGTTGATGCTTTACCACTTAAGTCACACATCCAAATGTAGCTTTTTGGTGGTTAATTGGACTTTCCTTCCCAAGTTAGCTTTAAACAGCAATCCTTAGATCTCAGCCTCATGGGTATCTAGGATTATAAGTGTGAGCCATCAATACCTGAATCAAGACTCAGATTTCTGAGAAAGCTCGGTAAGTGATTCTGATAAAGATGAAAACATGTTGAACTCAAAATTCAGGGTCCACAATAGACTGCTTATAAAGATAAATAATTCTATATTATCAGATGTATGTGTATACCTTACATAAGTACCAAATGTATGTGTATACCATACATACATATTTGCTATTTCATATACAAGCATTATCAGTATATATATCACATATAAATGTATGATTACATAAGTACAACCTTCATTATGCTGCATATTTCAATAGATGTAAGATTATAAAACTAAAGTATTTTAAAATAATGGAATAAAGAGAATTGTGAGATAATGAAATCACAACTTTGTATTATGTGCTGATAGAGATATGCCTATGCATTTCATGTATGTATGTAGAGTATGTATGTATGTAGAGTACCTATGTGTGTGTGCCTGCATGTCTATGAATGTGTATGAATTTGTGCAAATGAATCCAATTCTTTAAAATATTTACCTTGTGATAGCATTTTTTCATAATTTTTATTGCTGGAAAATCAATTCTTTACTCAGATCTAGTTTCTGAGACACAGTGAAATTGTATTGCTTTGTAGTCACACACCTGTCTTATAAATGCACACATACACAATGTTAAAAACATTCCCTGGAATTAGCTACAAATATTTTTCACAGTATATCCAACTTAAAAATAACCTTGAAATAGTGTGCATTTGTTTCATAAAGAGAATTGAGTGGAATTACCACTTTGCTAAAAAGTATATATCTTGTATAAAATACAACATAAGCTCTTAAAAATTCTGGCCTTTTGTACAAGCTGATAGAAATTCTGGGTACTTATTAAGAAATTCATGGGTCACTTCGCAGTTAGATTGTGGACTGTAGTTTAGAGCCCTTGCAGAAGCATAGAGGTCTCTAAAGAGAGGATGTTTAACATTTTCACTTGTTTAGCTCCCACAGCAATTTGTATGAGGTCCTACACAGGATGGGTTGCTCAAAAGATCCTGTTATGGGCTGGGGATATAGCCTAGTGGCAAGAGTGCCTGCCTCGGATACACGAGGCCCTAGGTTCGATTCCCCAGCACCACATATACAGAAAACGGCCAGAAGCGGCGCTGTGGCTCAAGTGGCAGAGTGCTAGCCTTGAGCGGGAAGAAGCCAGGGACAGTGCTCAGGCCCTGAGTCCAAGGCCCAGGACTGGCCAAAAAAAAAAAAAAAGATCCTGTTAACTGACTCCTTTGGTGGATATTCAAAAGTGAATACAGAAAAGTAAGACTGAGGATCAAGCTAAGTGTGCAACAAATACTAAACAACAGGAACAAGTGAATTTATTGCATTGGGTAAAATGGCTAGACACGGAGGCATCAGGAAGAATGTGGGCTCTTGAGCAAGACAATACTGCACTTCTGTTCCTGATGGGCTACTTACCCGGTAAGTGACCTTGATGGAGCAAGTCAGTTATCCTCATTAAATCCCAGAGTCCTCATAAATAAAATACTAATATTACAAATGTATGGATTTTTCATTGAATATTAAATGCATAGTGACTTTAAACCCTGACTGCATGTTAAAATCTCCTGGGGTGTTTTCAAAAATACTGCTATCCATGTTATATTTATATACATTGATGTTTATATTTTAAAATTACTGATGTCAAGTCTTGGCCCCTGTCCCCAGAGGCACTGATTTAATTAGCATCCTGTATGTCAGCAGCTTCAGGGTTTTAAAATGCCTCTCTGATGAGGGTCATAGGTACCTCAGGCTAGGAACCATTGAGATAACTAATGTATGTAAATACATTTCAATGTCTGGCAATTAATAGGCTTTCAACATATATTATCTTAAGACAGCCTGATTAACATGCCCACTCTACTCTTCCTTAGTTGTGTGAGGTGCAGGAAGTTCTTCTAATTCTTCATTATCTATATTTGAAAAACTGATACAATAAGTATGCTTATCTAATGTTATGAGAATTAAAAGATACTATATACATAGTGGTACTTGTTACACAATCAGAGGATAGTTATTATTATTATCATTATTATTTACATTTCCCACTAACCTCAGAACTAAGCTCAATGACATGGGTGACCTTTATATATCTGATTGGAATTACACATTAATTTAAACAATATGTCTTTCAACAATTAAAAAAACAATTACAGTATATATTTTAGATCTCTCAAGTCACAACATATACTTTTACCCAATATTACTATTTGTTTTTACAATATATTATTAGTCAGATGCTGGAATGATAATATGAAGTAACAATCTACTGATTTTTTGAGTACAAATTTCTGATGTCTAACTTTCTGAATGTAGTATAAATATAATGCAAAAATAGAAGAATTCAGTAAATGTACACACTAACAAATTCCAGTAATACTTTTCTATCTATGTCAGTGTTATTTGCTGGCTTATATATAATAAATATTCCAAATTACAACTTTTGTGTTAATCAATATGTGCTTTTTAAAGTCCTTTTTAAAAATCTCTTAGTAGTCTATTAAATTGTTCTTTGCACAGACTTTTTAAAGCAGTCAATCTCATTGAATCCATTATCCACATAATGATGTTTATTGGGGGTATGTATTTTATTTCTCCCTTGCCTTTACCCTGAAGTTATAGGAATGTTCCATTATTGCTATCCATGTATTCATTGTTGATTTTATCCAAGAAGTAGCAAGTAGAATGTTGTAACTTCTTGCCTTTCTATTCATTTCTGGGACAGAGTTTTTACATCTATAATTCTTACTTGTGTATGATTCTCTTTCAGAATATGATAATTTGTTCTACTGTCATTGCTAGGCCACTAACTCAATACTCCAACATTACATGAGCAAAGCCACTATCCTTCTTTTACCTAGAATAACAATGATAAGCCATATTTTTCATCACCTAGACTATTGGAAGATTTTCTGCCAAGTCTTCCAGAAATCCTTCTTATCTAGGAAAGAAGATAGGGCATAGATTTCTATAACCTTTCCTCTAAATAACATCCAGCTTCTACCTTTCCCTAAAAATCAGAAGGCTGAGCTAGACAGATATGTTATGACATGCCCAGTTAGAAAGAGGAAATAGTATATGCAATCACTTTGTGAAAACCAATGCAATTCCATGACAAAGTTATTACACAGGACCAATGTGGTAATAGAGAAGATTTCAATTTGTGTAATTTTCATTAGCTTTTGAAGCTAAATTCCCATGCATTCCTACCAAAAGAGTAATATCAGAGAATACTTATATGTTGGTATTTGAACATTCCGTTATAGATAGTTTGATGACCATCCCAATCCTTTCCTTGTTGCATTATAATATTTATGGTGTGGCTTAAATATACTAACTACTCATTTCTATATTTTGTTATATAAACTATTTACAGAATATTATTCTGTTTTCAAACACGTTATTTATTTGGCCCTCATATTTATGCCAGAAGTGAAATAAGATGGAAATCATCAACTTCATGTTAAAGAATAGAAAAATAGAAACCTGAAAGTTCTAAGTAACAGACCCAGAGTCATTCCACAGTTGATGGTTGAGCTGAGAAAACGCCAGCTCTCGAAATGAATCTTATTGAATCTACAACACATAATTGATGGAAAATGTCTAGTAGAGTTTGCTACAGAATATGATACTGAAATCCTCCAACATATGTTTAAATTGTAGGCCAGTCTTGTTCATTTCACTTACTTAGGCCAGTCTGGTGTGGTTAATAATAAATTTCTGTGAAAATACTGACTTAATAAATGTTATATGATGTACGTAGAAGCTGTCATTGTCTCAAAATAAAATAGCACTCTGCTATGAAGCTCCACTTAGTAACATTTCAGAATTTAGAAGATTGTAAAGTTTGTAAAGGAGTTAAGGAAGCAAAAGTTCCCTAGAGTTTGGCAGAATCTTCTGATCTTGCAGAGGTAAACTTCTAACTTGAGGAAACTCGATGAGTTGCCTCATTTCTGACTTCCCTTTACTTGTTTGGGGAAATATGATTGGATCTGTCTGTGGCAACAGCCAGAAGTAGGCAGAGGATAGCATGGAAATGCGTGTAACATGGGAACCAAGGAGAGAAGAATAGGTAATGTGTCACAAGCAGAAGAGTTCATGCAGGTTTTTAAAAATTATCTATATCTACAATAATATTTCTAAACTTAATATCTTGGGTTGATTAGCCCCTGGCTTTTTTTCATTTAACAGATGTAGATTAAATTCACCCTAGAAACACTTTTCTTGATTTCAAGTTCAACCTGTACTGAATTGTTCAAACCTGACTATCAGTGATTCCTTTTAGAGTTTTGGTGAGTCTCAGAATTTCATGAATTCAACATCTGTCACTGATTCCTCAGGGATGAAGGTGAGTATTTGAATCCATTCATGGCCAGGATCTTAGGTAAAAGTTTGCATAAAACCAGCCAGTGGGGGCTCATGCCTGTAATCCTAACTACTCAGAAGGCTGAGATCTGAGGATCGTGGTTCAAAGTGAGCCCAGGCAACATCTGTAAGACTCTTATTTCCAATTAACCACTGGACATCAGAAGTCGTGCTTTGGCTCAAAGTGGCAGTGTGCCACTGTGACTGGAAGGGCTCAGGGACAGTGCCCTGGCGTCCCCGAGTTCAAGCCTATGACTAACAAGAGAAAGCATAACTTAAAAGATAGCATATATAAAGATAATAACAAACTACAAGTACTGAGTCATTGCTTTGTATGAAGCATGAGATACTCACAACATACCTAATAGCAGTTGCTCTCATTTCCCTAATAAACAGATGGGGAAAGGAAGGCTTCAGTGATTTTCTAGAAAAGACAAAGCTATGAGGAAACCAGACAAGACTTGGGTCTTGCTCCAGTTCTGCCCTGGTTGACAGGTTTAAGAGTTGCTTTGGTGAACTTGAATTCATGCAGCATAACCAAAGAAGAAATGAGAGCAAATCAATCTTCCACAAAGTGGCTCTGATAATCACTTAGCACACTTCCTGGCATGAAATACTCACAAGGAATAATTAATTGTGCCTTCCTCTAGAGCACCTGAGAAGCATACAAATACTGCTAAGAGAAAGGCCTGTGTGGTAGATGTGATGAATTGGCAGCTCTAGATGCAGAATGAATCTGGGTCCAGAACTGAGCTGAGCACTCCTACCATCTCTTTCTTGTCCTGGTATTATATTCCACAAAATCACATGGGGTCCAGGCCCTATGAAATTATCTGATTGAGGGAACTGACTTGAATTCCTACATCCTTTATATCAGAGGAAGCCCATATAGACGGAGATTCCTGAGGATGAACAGAGTAAGACATACCCATAAATATTCTGCAAATAGAAGCCACAAAATACTAAATAC
Source organism: Perognathus longimembris pacificus (assembly GCF_023159225.1). Lineage (NCBI taxonomy): Eukaryota > Metazoa > Chordata > Mammalia > Rodentia > Heteromyidae > Perognathus > Perognathus longimembris. Next base: position 45,276,809 of record NC_063174.1, on the reverse strand, counting down.
ACTTCTAAAAAGAGCTACGTTAAAACACTGATTCAACTACTTAAGTTATCCTCTAGGTATCATACCAAAGTCTTAAATTATTTGAATAAAGAAAGAGGTAGAGATATTTTTAGAAACAAATATGAAGAGCTGACCAACTAATAACAATGGCAATAGGGTTTTATCTTCGGTTAGGTATTTGTGCCAGGAGCTTTACATCCATCATTTTATTTTAATCATCCTAATAATACTAAGAAGTAGCATCTATTATTAGCCCCAATTTTAGAGATAAGGAAATGGAGTTGATAAGATTCAATGATTTGCCAAAGATCACATTTTCTTCAGGTGTGCATTTATAAATGTAAGTGTTAGGCTCTGAAGTCTGTTATTAAAAAGCTTTCAGGTCGTAAATACATCCTTACAACTGTGAAGTCAGATAAAAATAAATAAATACTTGCATTCTAGAAGCTGGATGCAGCTCCACACTGAGAAGTGAGACCTAGGTTGTGGGTTAACATACTGATAACTCCTAAATACCTTTTCATTTTTCATCAGTGTTGGGATAAGTTGGTTGGCTTTGAGTAGTTTTTCTCTCCTTAAATCGAATTTAGCTTGTTTTTCTTCTATATTTTTTCAGTAATAGTACTGAATGTGTGATGTAAAAACAAATTTAGAATAGGCAGACTAAATGTACAGATTATTAAGAAAAAGAAAACTGGTTCTCAAATCTCAGTAAACGTTGAGAAGTTCTTTTTTTCCATATTTCCATCACATCTTAGTACAACAAAAACCATGATGGAGAGTGAATTTTGTTTACATAGCTGCTTCTTGCGTGAATTTTGCTTACATGTCTGCCTCTCCCTCTCTTCTCCCCCCTACCCCTCGCAGGAGGGGTGAAGTCAGGGCCTCACTAAGGAAAGCAAGCATTCTACTATTCAAGTCACCACCCCATCCTAGCCCTTTCTGCTTTAGTTATTCTTCGGTAAAATCTTGTAGTTTTTGCCATAGCAGGTCTTCAACTGCCTGAAATCTTCCATGATCTTCCCCAAGCAGCTGGAATTGTAGGCATTCCAGGGCCTTGAACCTATAAAGGATATCCTCTAAAGGATATTGTATGGGTTAAATGATTCAGTGAAACAAACATATGTGAAGGGGGTTAGGCAAGGTGAGCTGGGCAATTCCTGGTTTGGAAATAAAAGCTCTAAGAATCATTTGCCAGAGAGGATGCTCCAGGAAAAGAAAATCAACCTTGATTTTACAGCTAAGAGGATTTCTGGCTTAATGAAATGAAAACACTGACCTCATTTAAACAGCAATGATGATAAATCCACCAAATATCAATTCGGCGCTGTTACGTTAAGAAAGGGAAAGGAGGATCATGCACTTATTCAAGTATCATAATATTAATGTAAAGTCTAGGGAAGATCTGAATACTAAAAAGAAGTGAATCTATAAGAAGTTAAATTTATCTAGGGGGCTTACACTGGGTAATAGAAGGAAGCATGCATTCCGATCAGCTTCATTCACAGATAATAAAGCCTGGAGCTCACTCAGGCGAGAGCTAAGAGGACATTGGCTGGGGCAATCCCCTCCTCTGTGGTTTAGTACTCACAAGGGCCCTGCATAAACTTTTCGCCATCGTGTTGCATCCAGGACCAAGGAGCTGTGAGTATTGTGCATTTTCACTGCTGAACGATACAGACCTTTTTAGGTCTTTGGTTACAAGGCAAGAAAGAAGTAAAAAGTACGCGTTTCGAGGATTTTACAAGCTGTGAAGAAGGCAAGTTGCCACTTTTGTGTCTGATGTGGAAAAAAATGAAGAAAGACTTTTTAAGAAACCAATATTGAGTTTGCTTCCTTGGGACACGTGATAAATTCAAGGTACAACTATTTCCTTCATAAGAGAGAGAGGAGTCAGAGAGAGACAGAAAGAGAGAACAGAAAGACCGAGGGAGAGGAAGCTGAGGAGGTATTGGAAATGTACATGGTCATTCCATCTGAAAGTGGGCAGATAAAAATGGGAAACTTACATTCTCAAAGCACATGACAAGCATAAAGGATCGGAAGTCAGGCACATCCACTGACTCACTAACTTCCACAGTGTGGCTCTAGTCACACTTCCTGACACCCCCCAGCACATCCACCCCTGTCCACTGAGGCTCAGAAGTAGGGGATTGGAAATAGGGTTTACTGAACAGCAGAAAGGAAAATCCAAGAGTTCCAAATCCACAGAAATTAGGGTAAGGATCCAGTATCAGCAGGACAGCCGTCCATCTCACTTGCCCACACAGATGCATCTCACCTGTGTCCTCTCTAGCTTTATCAAGTATTTAGATTAGAACAAGTACAGATTGAGGAGTTTGGACCTAGGTTCAAATTTTGCTGTTATTTTGTTTAGCTTACAAAGTAGCGGTGTCACAGTATTTCAGTTCTCTCACTCTCACCGGTCTCCACCTGGTTTGATGGTACTGAGGTTTGGACTCACTCGCAAGGCAGCTCTACTGCTGAACCACACGTCCAACCCTTTGGTCGGACTGGCTATTTTTTGAGATATAATTGTACTTCCTGCCCAGATGTGCCTAGAATGAGATTTACCCATTTTTGGCTTTTTGCTGTAGCTGGGATTATAGGCACACATCACCAAACACTCCTTCTTCCATTGAGATGGAGTCTCACTGATTTTCCTACCAGCGACAGACTGGCACTATCATCAGACAGATCTCAGCCTCCCACATAGTAAGAGGGCAGGCAGGCTCATTCTACACCACCACACTTAGCTATGGGTTGAGAAGGGGGGGTTTACAAATGTTTCTGTGCAAGTTAACTTCAAACCACAACCCTCTCATTCTCAGCCTCCCAAGTAGCTAAAATTAGAACTATGCCTGGCTATTCTTTTTTTTTTTTTTGATTAGATGAAATATTTACACATTTTTAAAAAACATATTCAACAGTATGAAACTATGTGAAGTGAAAAATCAAATCTATACCTCGCCCCCATCCTGTCTTCCAATTCCTCATTTCCTCTGTAGATTTGTTTTTAAATATAAGCAATGAATATTGCCAAGAGCTTATGTATCTCTACATAATAACAAAAGCTAACATTTCCTAAAGGCTCACTACATGGCAATGATATTTGCATCACCAGTATTCATTCATTTACTCTGAATAACAACTCAAAGAATATTCTAGTCTGGTGTTTTGTGGATATCACACAGTTTAAAATGTGGTAAAGCCGGGGCTGGGGATAGCCTAGTGGCAAGAGTGCCTGCCTCGGATACATGAGGCCCTAGGTTCGATTCCCCAGCACCACATATACAGAGAGCGGCCAGAAGCGGTGCTGTGGCTCAAGTGGCAGAGTGCTAGTCTTGAGCGGGAAGAAGCCAGGGACAGTGCTCAGGCCCTGAGTCCAAGGCCCAGGACTGGCCAAAAAAAAAAAAAAAATGTGGTAAAGCCAAGATTATAACCCACTAATCTTGTAAAATTGCCTTCAAATAAATACCAGAGGCCTAGAAGATGTTCTTTGAAAGGACAAATACTTGTTCATGTCCATTTAGACGATGGTTCTGAGGGTTTCTGGACAACATATATTCTAGTATACATGAAAGAGAAATATGAACCCTAAATCATCATGCATAAGGCCAGTTGCTAGTTTTCATGCCTGATGCCTCTATAATTTTTGTAATATTTTAGGTAATGAGACATTGTAATTTGATTGCATCAATTATTTTGGGAACCTTGCTTGGTTATTTTGTTTCTGTCATAATTATTATTTTTGCTAGCTGTTGTGAAACTCCTTTATAAAACCTGACATGACAAAAACTTTTAAGCACTTAAGTAAGGAAGTTCCTTTTGACTGTGAATGATGAATTATACATAGATTCCAGGGCCCAAAAAGGGGAAAAAACAATTTCCCATTTTTCAGGGGTATTGAGAGGGCAGCCAGGGTCCACCTCCTTTAGAGAAAAGGGAGCATAAAACACAAAGTCTAGATGGCAGATGGAGCGAATGCTCTTTGGTTGAAGGGCAAAGGCTTGGAGGTGCCAGCTATTCTGATGATAATAAGGAACTGGAGGACTTTTAGAGACCATAGAGTTCAATGTTTCACAAAGTCTTTCAAGGAATAATGGCCTTTAGAGATATTATGTCCCAAAGGCATCTCATGCTCAAACACATTTGAGAAATATTGCTTGCACACAGCCGCTTTTAGAAGTACATAGACTACAATATCATATAAAGAACTCTGGGGCATCCTATTGCAAAAACAAAAACAAAAAATCCTCAAGGAAATGAATAAGCTTCTAATTTTGTTTACTCAGAACTTTTCAAACTGATTTCATTAGGAGATATTATTTTTTTCCTGAAACACCTGCTCATGCCTAATAGAAACTTAGCATACCCTTTCAGAACATTAAAGTAGTTGAGATCCCAAACCAGTGTTGCCCATTCACACTTCACACACACAGACACATACTCTAAGCTATTATAATCTCTCCCCTTTCTATCCTCAAAGAGTAAACAGCTGCCTATAGGAGTTGCCACGTGGCTACAAATTGTACTGATATGTAGCTCTCATGACCTCGACCAAATGTGATGATGTGTCTCTACCATTCTCAGTAAATGAGCTCTTTCTTCTCTTTTTCAGAAAAACTTTTGTTGGATAATATTTCCAGACTCCAAAATTCTCTCTTCAGAGTCTATCTAGAAATCCTGGTGGATTTTCCTTTATCTTTTCCTTTTTTCTTTAAAAGCTCAGCTGCATTCTCAGTTGTCCTTTAGCTGCCTTCAACTTCAAGAATATACTTGGTAGATACTATATTTCTACCTGTTTGATAGGAATAAGAATGGAATAGGGGAAATGATTGAAGACAACTATAAACAAATAAACACGTTTACTGCTCAAAATTTGAAAGAGTGAGTTCTAGAGAGGAGAAATAGAATGGGCAGAAGTGGCCAAATGCCAGTTCAATTCTTCCAACTTATATAAGCCATTTTGTTTTAATGAGTCCTGAGGCTATCCCACCCATTTGACAGAAGAAAACAGTTCTGCTTAGAGCCAACACTCATGGGATTGTAAAAGATAAGAATCCAAGAAGCTATAGTCCTGTCATCACAACTATGCAATGATGTCACAAGCATCCCAGCTTCCTAGCAGGGGATGCTTATAGGCAATTAAGACTTGCAGAAAGTGGGAAGATCCTGTACCATGCACCTGCCCTGTTTTTGTGGAAGCAGCAATCATCAGAACATGGGCAGAACCCTGGGAAGTCAGATCTCAGGGAAACACTCAACCTCACTGCTTAGCTGCCACAAATATGATACTGAATGCACCCGAGGGTTTATGCTCACACCTCTGTACATCTGAACAGGAGACTTTCATCATATCACTTTTCTTCGCTCAGTAGAAAATATTGCCACACAAAATAACTACCTATGGCTAAGGAGTCATCAGAATCATGCTAAAGTCTTCAGTGCACCACAACGCAGAAAACATTTTAGAAAAAGAAATGATACTCAGCTGGGAATTATTGGTTCATTTCTGTAATCCTAGCTACTGAGGAGGCAGAGATCTAAGAATCAAGGTTTGAAGCCAGCTTGGGCAGGAAAGCCTGTAAGATGCTTATTTCCAATTAACATCAAAGAAAGCTGGAAGTGGAGCAAAGGCACAACTGGTAGAGCACTAGCCTTGAGCAAAAAAGGCTCAAAGACATCACCCAGGCCATGAGTTCAAGCCCCAGGACCAGCACAAAAAAATAAAGAAAATATAAGATCATGAAAATAATTTACTAGCTATCTCAAGTAGATAAAATCTTTTTTCTATAAAAAGGAAGGAAGAAAAGAAAGAAGGGAAGGAAAAGGGGGAAAGTGGTGTGTGGGGAAAGGACTTCCGAATTTGAGGGAAAGAAATGGAAAAGATAGGTATATTTTTGTAAAGGACTGCAGTTGAGTTGGCTTCACTAAAAAGAGGAAAAGTAGTAAATAAAACAAAGTGCCCAAAGTCTACATATGTGGTATGGAGCAGAAAAGTAACACACCTTCTAAGACACTACTTCAGTCTCTGCAATCAATCCAGCAAAGACAGCACATGGAAACTTTGAAACCCAAGATGTGATTTAAGCTTGGCCTTTCGGAGTTATTTTCTGTATTTATCTGTTTATTCTTTCATTCAGCTTGTATCTCATGATGTTAATGGACTCATTATGAGTTAGTCTCTGTAATCAAGCAATGCAAACTTTAATCATTACCTATTCATTCACCAAAATGAATGAATAATGATTGCTCAATGTGTACTATGTGAATTGACCTTTGCTAGACACTGGGAATAAAAATGAATCAGACAGAGTCTCTGCCTTGCTCAGTTCCACAGTATAAATGGGGAGATGGGTATGAGGGACAAGGTAACAAACAGTACAAGAAATGTATCCAATGCCAAACGTGTGAAACTGTAACCTCTCTGTACATCAGTTTTATAATAAAAACTTAAAAAAAATAAATGGGGAGATAATATGCAAACTTCTAGTGACAACATACTATGGTCTACACTGCAGTAGAACTCTATTTTAAGTGTTATATGCACACTTGTCTGTACTTTTAGCTCTTGTGTCTGCACTCTGTGTTTTATAACTCACATTTTCTTCTGCCAGTGATGGTATATTGACATCTGAACAAGAACTCCAAGGACAGATCCACCCATCCCTTCCTGACAGTTCTAATCAGATACCCAGTGGGAGGGATCAGATGGTGGTCATCCCTGATGACTGATTTGGGATGCAGTCAGAGCTCACAATGTCTCCTGTGCACCTGAGCCACTGCCAGAGGGAATGTGGAGAGCAGAAAATTGCATGTGTCTCGTGTGCCAGAGTCATCAACATTTTCTCAGGAGACCATTTGCCCAGCCACTTGATCTTTGGGATGAGCCAAGAAAAAAAAAAAAAAAGATCATTGCATATCAAATGAAAGTAATTACATGAACACATTAGCAAAAGGGCAGGGGCATTTGATTCAGTGGGAGAACAAGCAAAATGGAATAAGGATCCCACATTAGAACAATTCATTATCTGCAATCCATGACGAGTGGATAATGTCTTCTGACTGACATCGGGCTTCATATAAAGTATTCCCACTTATTTCTCCTACATATACCCAATCAAGAAAGACTTTGTAGAGTGTAATGGATAAGTCAGAGTACTAGCACTACATTTCAACTGGTATAGTTGACAAACCACAAGAAAGTTGTTCTTTTCCACACTCCACATCATGACTCCTCTTTCTTTCATAGAATCCAAGTTCTCCTTTGTACATTAATTTACCAGACACTTGTCACATACCAGCACAAATCTACAAAGAGATGCAGGCACTGCTGAGATATATTTGTGAACAATGGTTATTCTAAAACAGTGCTACTACATACCCCTTCCACATTAATGGAAAGGCAAAAACCAGAAATATGGTTGGTGGTTAAAAAAAAAACAGAAATTATTGGTGGTAAATGCTTACAATCCAAGATATAGGGGACACAGCAGTAGGAAGCTTCTGGTCTGAGGCAGGTAGCTCTTATCTGAAAAATAAACTAAAGCAACAAACAAACAACAGGAACAACAAAAGGCCAAGTGCATAGCCAGTGAAAGAATGCTTGACTAGCAATGGCAAGGCCATGAGTTCAAATCTCAGTTCCAGAAACAAACAAAACCCTGAAACTAGAATACAAAACTGTCACTGATTATATGTCAACGTTCTGGAAACTTCCAGTGCTCCAATTATTACCAGGGCTGCTGCATTTTCTCAAATCTCCCCTGCATATAACTATTTCTACTAAAGAAAAATAAAGCTCAGCTAAGTATAAACCATGCAAAGTTGTAAAAAAAAAAAATTCCCCACTACCAACCAGGGTACTGAGAACACTAGGCTTAAAATCTTACACAGAGTTTGATCTTTTTATTCATGTTCTGTTTCTAGAAGCAAATTGTGTTTCTAGGAGTATCTGATAAGCTTTTACACTGTCTTTGGAATGTCTATCATGTTGGGCACAAAGCAAGTACCTATTAAACATTTATCAGTCAGGCAGTGGAATGTTCAAGTATCTTCCACTTCACCATTTTATTCCATAAAAGATTTGATAGCTCTGTGTTGAAAATTTAAAATAACTAGAACCTAAAAATAGAGTCTGAGTAGTTTTATCCTATAAAAGCAATATGCAAGGTTAATAGGATCATATATCATGACCATGTTTGCTAGTTGGATATAAATCTGGACTAACCAGAGTGTACTGAGAACTACTTCAGATCTGTCCATCGGTAATGATCCTTGTCACATACTTTGCCAACAAAAAAATGGGTAAGCAAGGGCATCAATCTGATTAAAGTGCTGTAGGTGCATGTGGGAATACCATGGTAAAATTCCTTTCGACAATTAATACAGGAATGGTTGACCATAAGGAATGCAGGTTCTGTTCAGGGTATCTATACTTGTGGGAGAAGAAGGGATGAATGGAGAGGGTGAATGAGGGTGAATACGGCCAAATGTATGTATGTGCATGAGAAAGGAACAAAGAAGTCTGGCGAGATAAGGTTGAGAAGGGGGAGGAGGGAATGACAGAGTGATGGAGAGGTGAGACTGATCAAGGTGCAAGGGGTGTGTGTGTGTGTGTGTGCCTGTGTGTGTGTGTGTGTACATGGGCATGTCCCTGATGAAACTCTCTGTTTGACTAATTGATGCTAATTTTAAAAAATAGGAGAAAAATTTAAAACTAAAATTTTAAAAGAGAAGGACACATGTACCTAATGTATGGGTTATATTCACTGGATTCTTCAAATTAGTTTCTAAAACTTTTTCCATGATAGTTTTTAAAAGAAAAACAAGGAAAGGAAAAGAGAAGCTCAATCGTGTACTGATGTTCCTACATTTACAGCCTTTCCAATGGAAAAAAGCAACTACCTCAAGAACAAATATCCGTTCATAAAAACCTGTTTGAATTTCTGTAATGAGCTATAAACCTGTTTTGCATTTCTGTCTCTCTGTGCTTCTCAGAGAAACAGAGGTGTAGCAGGCTTTACACCCAGTTAATTGGAGGTTGAGAATTTGAAAAGAACAGACTTTCCAAATTTTCATGTGAATGAATTCAATCATACAAACAAAATATTTGTTTCATTTGATACAGACTGGGGAAATAATGGATTAATGAAATGATAAACGATTTGTAAAGAAATTTAGGAGCCACATACACATACGCAAGTATCAATTAATTAATATTTAAAGACTTCTTTCAATCATGTTCCTACATTGTGAAATGCAATAGCTTGGTTGGGGATGAGAAAGATTTCTAAAAATCTTCTTGGCTCATCAGATCAAATTTCATATCTTAACCCAAATATATAGATTTGTAAAATTCCTTTCAGTCTGTATGTAATGATGAGAAATTATGGCATACAAACCCATTTATAAAACTGTATTTTATGCCTCGGGAAAATTGGAAAGTAGATGGCTAAGGGATTTGAATTTAGTGTTGAAATAGGGCAGTGTGAAAACTAATCTAATCTTAATATGTAGGCAATATTTCCCTCCAGGGCAAGCAATTCATATGAAGAACAACACAGCACCCAAAAGAGAAAAATGAGCTCCGAGGCACAATTCCAGGACCATTGATGTGGAACAAGTGGCTGTCCCACTGAGGAAATAGGCATCGATTCCACCCAAAGGCACTGGCCTCTTTAACTCAAATGACAAAACAAGGATACTCATGAGACATTGAGGAGAGGTCTACGGGACAGACTGGCATCTAGAACACACATCTTTGCTATGTCATTCCACAGCAGAGTATAAAGGAAAGATTTATTTCACAATCACTTATTACATATACTATATATGGGAGTATAATTTTCTATATTGTGGTGGGGGGGTGTGGGTGCACATGCACACACACACGCACACACATGCATGCACATGCCCCAATCCTAGGACTTCAACTCAGGGTCTCATACTCTCGCTTGGTTTATTTGGCTCAAAGATGGTGCTCTGCCACTTGATCCATACCTCCACTCCAAAGTTTTTGCTAACTGATTGGAAATAAGAGTCTCGTGGGCTTTTCTTCCTGGGCTGGCTTCAAACTGCAATCTTCAGACAACAGCCTCCTGAGTAACTAGGACTCCAGACATGAGCCACAGGTACACAGCAAATTCAGTGTTGGGGGCGGGGGAGGGGGCAGATCTCAAAACTACTAGAACATGGGATGATAATAATGTGATTATATAAATTGGAGAAAGTAAGCATAATCCATTTCTCTTGACACCTAACTGAATGATTTTCAGGATAACAATTTAACTGTCTGGAACTCCAGGAAGCTAAGATGAATGCACATCCCTCTTTAATGGAGGAAGAATGGATGGATGGTGAAAGCTTGTTTGGGGTCTGCAGCTCAGTGTCTGCCCCATCACAGATATTCAGTAAATATTCATATGTAGGTAGTTTTGGGTTGGGGGTACTAGTAATATTTGTATCAAGTATTTTGAGTTTTATAATAATGGTATACTGAAACAATTAATACCTCTAGTACAAGCCAAATAACTTTATTAATCGCCTTACTTTTGTGGCACAGCATTTCTTTAGATTAAAATAAAATATATTCAAACAACTCATAGAGTATTTGGCCCATTGACCAGTAGATGACTGAGTTAGTCTAGTATAGATAGACAGAATGATAGGCCTAATGAGAACAATCCCAAGAGGTAAATTTTGTCAGAGATGTAATACATGATGTGGGATCGTCAAGGGCTCCAAGTATCTCCTGCCTCCAGTGCCCACAGTAGACTTAGTGGGATAAATGGGTTGAAATTAATTTGGAGGGAAAAAATATAGATAGTAAGCTTGTGTCACCAATCCATTTATATATTTATTACTTTTCTTTTGTTAGAACCACTACCACCAAAAATATATCTTAAAGAATAAACACAATTTTTCAAGTGTATCCTGGCGAGAGCAATGTAAAAATAATTTAGGCCCAACCATGTAATTATGTGCATTTATTCCAACCTTCCATTACTAGAGATAACAAGATGAATAGTAAACTGTGAACTTTAACAATCCTGTAATTATAGCCACTGAACCGTATATTATTGAAAGAATTGTGCAAAATCCAGATGCAAAAGAATCAACTTGGTATGTAAATAGAAATGAAACAGTAAACTAATCAAGTGATGAAGAACTAATGTGGGAAGCTAAATCACTTTCTAGAATCTCTCAATGCCATGTTTTCATTTATTTAACAAATACTCTTTTTTATCATTTTGCCACCCTTTTTTATAAGTACATATTGTTCAGCAGCTATAAAATAGCTTAGTCAAATATTTCAGGATCATTTTTCATTCTGTTTCCTTTTTCTTTTCCCTTTGGGCCATAATTGGGATTGATAAGAGTGTTTTCCGTGAGCGTTTTGTATAATGAGGGCAATAATATACACTTGGCTGATATTTCTTGAACAGTAAGAAAATTTGTGTCTTGGCTTAGTGGTGCATGGCTCAGAAATAACATCTACATTCGAGAGAGTGTAGTTCTTTCTCCGGATGAGAATTAGTATGTCCCATCAGATTAAGGCAAGGTCATCTCATCTATCACTGGAAGGTTTCGGATTTGCTGATCATAATCAGGGAGGTTGATAAGTGTCAGATTCACAGAATTAAGAAAATAAAACTTAATTCACTTAAAACAGAAAAAATAATTCAGGGTCTCTTGTGATATTTCTCATGAATTATAATTTAATAAATACCAAAGAAATATTTCTACCAGAATTGAGTGATTGATAATGCTCAATTGTCTCTGCCAATGAGGGAGAAGTCATAAAAATAATAAATAATGATAATAGTCTATTTTGCTTTGTTGGAATTGAGTAAGAGCTTCTTAGGGGACAGGAGATTATAAGGGGAAAATTAAGATGCCAGAATATTTCCCCTTTTAAAAATATTTTATTTCAGCTCATATTAAAACCATTCAGAATTCCAAGGACATGTTGACTAATAACAGCATGGAAGTAAGCAAAGAACTAAAAATAACACACTGCATGATCAATAAAATGGTCAATGGAAACAGGATTATCCCTGAATGTTTTATAAAAAGTGGGTAGGCAATGACTTAATGCATATTTAGGCACTATCTGGGTGGCTTTAATTTGCCTTCAGCTTTTCTAGGAGAGATAATTATATGATATAATAAATTAAGAAGATGTGCATATCCCCTTGGAGGAAAAGCTCTAGTGAGATGGATTCTGGCTTTGGAAATTATCTTATTGTATCGGAGAGGAAGAAAGGAATGATGAAGTGAATCACAGAGAAGGATTTGCTGCTGAAGAAAAGCTGGTAAGTATAAGGACTCTGCATGCTCAATTTTAACATCTAATCCATTCTAAAGAATGCTTTGGAGAACTTTCTAAATCTATTTTCAACATATAAATATCAACCATTTCAACATAATGTCTTTTCATCTCCATGAATCCATTTCCTCACCTTTACAACTGCAATAAGATAGAGATCTCTCTCCCTCTGTCTCAGTTGCTGTCTCTCTGTCCCTATCTGTGTCACTCTGTCTCTGTCTCTCTCTTGTTTTCTTTCTTTGCATGTGTATGTGTTCATGTGGTATGTGTGTCTGTGTCTTAAGTTTGCATACATATTTGTCAATACTGCTTTGTCAACACTGCTAAAACATGACCATGTATATCAATTGTTCAATAAAGTAAGTAAAGCAAAGAAAAACTTTAAATTAGTTCAGTCATGTGGGTTGAATTTTACCTATTTAACTTTAAAGGTCTTCTCTTCCAAGCATCCCATTTAAAGTTTTTAACTTAATGACTACTTTGAGTGGAAACAAAGGTAAATCTACTTAAGTGGTCATTGATGTACATTTGGTATTTTTCTCTCTTAAGGAATGCATAAAGTCATTACAACTATGGCATACAGGTTTTATTTCCCATAAATAAACTTTCACTACTAACCAAGAGCCTATCCCAGATCACTGATAGACCTTATGTCATTCTGGTTCCTGACAAGTATGGAGACTATTTTAGTACTTTGATATTTTAAATATTAATCTGATAAACCAGGTGAGAGATCTTCCTTGCACATTAGAGACAGTTATAGCCTAGTAGCTGGTTTAGCTATTTGGCTCTCAAAAAGAAAAAGGAAAAGATGACATTTATTTGGATTAGGACTATTAGATATCAAACTGGCTTGATGGTTGTTTAAATTCATGATACTCAAGCATGCTAGCACAACCAGTGCTGGCTGGGGTCAAAAGCCATTTTTTGTCCATATCAATCCCTAGAGACCCAGCTAAGAGAACAAGACCCAGTCCCTAAAAGAGGGCAGAAGCTTGAAGCACCTGATCTCCCACCCTCTCTCTCTGTAACTTTTATTCCATACTTAATATTGCATGTTGCAATCAAGTAGCTTCCTCCTGGACCACATCTGTAAGTAAAAAGAAGGACAAACCTGGATATCAGGCAGAGAAAGCTTAGGAAAACACTAGCTCCAGATCCTATAATTGATAGCAAATGCCTGCCTCATCTGCTATATTCTTTCCCTACTGCTTGAAGATATCTGGAGTAGTTAGAAAAACATTTACTTAACGTTGACATTTTTCTCACATAACGTGAGAGAAATCACACTAAGCCTCATTAGTTGCAACAAGTTATTTGAGTTCCCCAAACCTTGCATTTATAGTAGTCTATAAAATAGAGTAACACCTATTTTGCAGGATTGTGACAAGGATTAAAGATAATGTGTGTGAGGTATCTGCAATGGAGCTTAGAATATATTATGCTTTTAATACAAATTAGCTATTCTTATCAGTAATTTATGCCTCATTCTGAAATGAAGTCATTTTGTGGGGATACTTATTTTTAATTATTGGAAAGAGGGAGAAAGTATGCGACAAAGCATTCATGTGTGTTATGCAGTTTAGAGGTAGCCTCAAGCTGGCAGTCATAAAGATGAATGATATAAATTTTGGAGTTACATATCCTGGCACATATCTCTGGACAACTTCGTTTACATAAGCCTCAGATTTTTCTCAGATGTAAAGCAGAAATTATAATAATCATTTCATTCTAAAATGCAATAACATATTTAATGTATTAAATGCAATTATAATTAAATGTAATAATGTGTACAAAGTGCTTACACAGTGTCTGGCTCATAGTTCCTCAGAAAATTAGAGCTATTCGTCCTAACCAAATAATAGGGAGGATATGAGAACAAGTTCAAGGGAAGACTTGTGTTTGTCTTGCCTGATTAATATTATGTTCGACAAAAATAAGCAATAATGCATAAGTCAATGGGATCAAGAAACTTTTCAAATGAAACCAATATATTAGCTCAAGATATGTGAAATGTACTGAAATCTAAATGGAGGGAAGGTTTGGCATAATGATCCATGGCTTAACAGTGGACCAGTAACACAGTATTATTATTCCTTAACTGACATTGCTGGTGTTATATTATCAACCATAGCTTTATATCTTCAAGATTAGTTGTGTTATTATGAATATTTCTGTCTGGTTCAGGCTTACATGTCTTACAAAAGATTAGAGAAATAAAACTGGATACAGCAGGTATCAAGCAAATTGATGAAAGTGGGACATATTAGGAAGAGTTAGAAAACAAAGAGAAGATTGCAGGGTAACATCTGTCTGCATTGGTTACCAGGAGCTAGGAATTCTGCCTGAAGTGTTGTATCATCGGCATCAAGAGAACAAATAGACCTGAACTGTTAATGGGTTTTAAGGGGATCTTAGGGAGAACTTGTCTGATCCAAGTTTAAACTGAGTGTCAATTTAAAATAATGGCAGAAAGCCAGGTGACATGACCTCTTCCACTCATATGACGCTATATAGACTTCATTGGGCCTAACTTTGAGCATTTTATAATATAATGTGTCATATTTCTTTTGGTTTTTCAGTGAAAAAATAAAAGAACTCTAAAGGCACACATAAGTTAAGTGAAATGACATGGGCCAAATAGTCATCCATTCAGTAGCAAGGCTACAATATGGAACTTTTATATCTGCAATGAGTAATCTCGTCCTCCATGGAGGTGATCTGTAAGATCACCACAATTCCAATTAAATATCCTTACAAGATTTTTATTCACCATTTCCCTTGTACAATTTCTCATTGTATTAGTCTCATTCCACACACTGGACCAATGGGCCTTTGCTTTCTGTGAATGTGTGTCAAGAGATTCTTCCTTTATGTACAGATTGCCTGATAGTGCTCCTTGAAATTTGTTATATATAACTTTAATGGACTTTGCCAAGTTCTACTCAACTAAAGTTACTACCGATCATCTTCCCAGTAAAGCTATCCAATAAATAACTGCATTCTCATTGACATGAAGCCAGCACAGACTGGGTGATTAGAATCCATCAAGTGTTTTTCTTCCTAAATCTTTTCCTATAAGCCAAACTTTTCCTGGTGGGTCTGTTCTGGCCTCTAGGTCTTAACTGTTATCCCACCATTGCCATACCCTTTACTTACCTTTTAAATTTTTATTATTATCTTATTTATTTTTTGGGCCAGTTACAGGGAAGTAATTTCATTGTGATGTCTCCACACATTTATACAGTATTCCAATCAATTTCAGCCCCCATATCATACTCTCTGCACCTGTCCCTGTAGAAATAGCATCATCAACAGGCTTAAATAGTCTCTTTGGATAGTTCAATCTTTTGTTGTCCTTCTCCCAGGCACACACATGCCTCCTCCTCCACTCCCACTCAGTCTTATTTCCCTCCCATCCCCCTGCTATATTATGTCCTGGTAAAGCACTTTTTGCTTCTTTATTCCACACTTCCCAACTTCACACTCCTTTATCCAAGAGCAAAAGGAAATTTTTATACCTATTGGTTTGAAGGTGACTGCACAAAGCCAGAGAATGTGAGTGGTTTAAGTGGCCATTTGATATGATTATTTGTCCTTTCACTCTAGGAAATAGAATCCACAAGAATTTAATCTGAGCAAGTTCCCTCGTGGGACAGAAAGATTGAATAGAAATAATGGTTAGCGTCCCTACCTAGCATCATTTTTTAGTGTAAATCAAAGTTTCCTATTGCCAGCTTACACCTGCATGGGAACTCACAGCTAGAAGAGAAGTGGTAAGGTTTTCTGTTTCTTTTATTTTCACTGTGCATCTTCTACTAGAGATGTAAATGGAAGGCACTAGTTAAAAATAGCAGCCTAGTAGGTACAGAGGTGGGAAGTTCACAAATAACTCATTACTCTTTAATCCATTATGAAAGGTAATGATGCTACAAAGAATACTGACTCATTATGAATCAAGAACCAGCAGCAAGCATTGGCCAATTATGGCATCAAAAGACAAAGATTAAATTCCCTTATTTGCTATAAGAAGAGGCAGACATGCTTTTGTTTAAATATTCTGTGCTTATTAAAATATAATTCATAAACATTAATAGTCTCAGTACCAAGCACTAACTGTGGGGGAACAAAGTAAGTGTTGAATAAATGATGTAGAAATAATGTAAGTTCAGCTCGGGAACTAAGAAGTAATGGCTGCATAAAATGGTCTGCCCTGATTTTTTAATTATTTTAATCACCAATTTTAGTATGCAGCAATTCAAAATTTTAAACCAGGGAATTGTAAAGAAAAAGATCGCTGCCCTTTTTCAAGGCACCACAGAAATACTATTCCAATCTTGCTTCTTTGTTCCCAAGACTGTTCACTGCAAAGCCCAATGAGAATTGATGGTCTAGGCAATGAGAGGGATTTTCAGGAGTCCTGCTGTTTTTCATGTACTGTTATCCAATAGATGCTTCTGGGGCTCTAGAAAACAATTCAAGGATTCACTCCAGATTATAGATCTGCAAACATCATCAGAAGCAGACCATGGGCATATAGCCGTGTTGAATTCCCTTCCCACTGTGAGGTTTAAACCATCAAATTAAGCAGCAGTATGAGCTTTTTTAAATCCCAGACCTGCCCCTCACTATTTCAATGACCTTGGTAAGGTTAGTTAATTTATCCAATTCCTAGTTCCTTCATGTGTAAAATGAAGAATGTAGAATGTGTGCTAGGCTATTTCTAAGGAATAAATAAAAATAATGCAAAGGAGGACCTTTGGCATTGTGCCTGTCATGAATTAAGTACATAATCAATGTTAGCTCCGGTTCTTTTCCCTTTCCATTTTCCTTTCCAGGAGATGATTTTACAGAGTAAGTCCTTGAATCAGAGTAGAGAAATCTGAATTCTTGATCTGGGTTCTGAGCCAGCTTTCTATCATCTCTTCCTTCCCCTTCATGTATAAACAGACAGACAGGCAAATAAGTGAAACCTAAAATTAAAGGTTTAATTAGATGTAAAAGCCAAGAATATGTTCCATATACTTCAGCCTGTAGTATATGTCAATCTTGCATTGACCAGTACACTTGTCTTTCAATAATTATTCTTTAGGTGGCTAATAATTCTGAGGAAATGAGCTCATATCTTCACTTAATTTTCACTTAAATTTCACTTTAATTTTAGATCCTAAGAATAGAATCTTGATTCGTGTATTGAAAAGGCATCTCTTTACCTGTTTATAACATCCCTATTAGCAAATTAAAATTGCACCTGACTCACATAGAATCTCTCTTGGAGACTGTACCACAGTAGAAGCCCTCATTCGTTCATGGCAGCCGCAGTGTTATAAGCAGACAGTAGACATGTAAACATCTCTAGGTCTTGAGAGTTGGGGGAGGAGTTAACTTAATAAATCATCCATCTCTTTAGCCAAAAGATAATGTATGAGAGAAGTAATAGCAGACATTAATGAAATAAAGACATGAGAGAATAGAGATGGGGTGGGGGATTCTAAATCAGGAGCAACTACATGAAAATTAATTTTTCAGTGAATGCTTGGAAAATTTTTCTGGAATTTCATCACAGCATAGGTAAGTCTTTTTACACAGAAGTTTCTTGATGAGAAGTTTTCTTGTCTGATTCATTTCAATTCTTACTTTTTATCAGTATACTCCTGCAATATAAATACTTGATAAATATTTGTTGAACTAAACTGTTTTATCTATGTAACCAGAAAACTGTCTGATCTTAAACTCCTTTATTAAAGTATCTTATCAATTTTCACACACAATAAGTGTATGAGAATTTAGAGATACCTTTAAAAATCACTGTGTGTGTATATATATGTATTATATTTGTGTTATTTGTGCCCAAACAGAATTCACAGTCTTTTAATTACTTGACCTCTTCTATGACAACATAGGAAACACAAAGGTGATAAGGAAAAGTTGCCCTATGTAAAGATTCAGTAGATAAATATGTCTGGGTTAAAAACAACATCAAAATATCAGCATTCTTCCAAGGAGAAGGCCTTTTCAATCTGAGTACTTTCCCGTGAGCTGGGACGAGCAGAAATGCTGTACTGTTCCTCACTCTCTTCTCAGCTCCATCTGCATGGGTATCACATGGCTGCCAGAGGGAAGATGCCAAAGGGCACAGCAGGAAATCAATCACCTTTGTCTGCGGAACTCATGGTTCCCAAGGACTTGGTTGGTCCCAAGAAAAAGAAGGCGCTTATAGACTAAACCTTACCAAATAAAATTTCTCCTCCTCCTACAATTAGCTGATGTTCCAGGAAATTAGATGAATTTATAGATAACATGTATCCTGTCTGTGGACTTTCCACTTACTTGAAAATATCTAAACTGAAGGTCAATGGGGGACAGAGCGGGGGCGGGGGGGGGGGGTTGCAGTCATGCTGGTTTTTAAGAGTGTTGCTGAATGGCTTGTACGGTAAATGGAATATGTGAGGCTTTTCTCATCGTGGCTTCTAGAAGGCTCTAGGGCCTGCATTTCCCAAGGACTGGAATTCAGCTTTCCACAAACTGATGTCACCTTTAGTCAAGTACGCATGCGCCCATGTGAGTACCGGTACCCTTGCATGAAGTCACTGAGACTGAGTACGCATGTGCGTCGTGTATGTGTGTCGTGTGTGTATGTGTATGCGTTTACTCTTGATGGACAAAAGGGGCATTTGGCTAAGGATTGCCACTCATGCGCACCCAAATCTTATGCACCACTGAAGGGCAGGGGCAAACAATGGAGTGATACCGCTGTTAGTATGCTGCCACTGGAGGATTGGGTGCAAAGAGGTGCTACTGCTGGGGATAAAATGTGAACCTGGGAACAAAAAGAATGGAGCCAGCGCTGCTTGCAATGTGTGGTCTATGATGGGATGGGCAGTCAACAGTGCTTTGTTATACTAGGGGCCGCTGCCCTTGTTACTGCTAGTGGTGAACCTATGGACAGAGAGCTCCCTCCCTACCTTGCCTGGCATCTTTCTGTGGCCTGCCCAAATCAAAGGCGAACCTGAGAAGCAAATTACCAGCATAACAGTTGGGCTTTGGGGTTTCTGAATGGCAAGTAGGGAACTCAAATTCAACCATGAAGAGAAAGGGTCACCATTAATTTACCTAAACAAATTGCATTTTTTCAATCGCTAAAAAAAAAACCTTATTTAACACCTGCAAATCTATGCACTCTTGGAAGGAAAAATAAATTTTTGAAAACCATTATTCTAATTAGATGTTCAGCTTGCACTAAAAATGTACATAAAAGGGAAACATTTTTATAACTCTCCTCACACTTCATTTTTTCCTAAATATTTCATTTTTTACCTAATTGATTCATTGAAATGGAGTATTATTACATATTTGTAAATAGACTGCCTAGTTATTCATTTTTCCTGTGTGGTTTAATGGGAGCTTTTTGGATTTAATTTCCTACATATGTAATTGATTTCACACTCCTGTACCTTGCATTATAGGTGTCTCCTTCATAAATATTAAATCATGAAATTGTTTGCATTCAAGTGATGAATGCTTTAACTAATTCCTAGCTACATTGGGAAGTACTGCATACCTGGAAATGAGTTAATGAAAAAAATATTCTGTGTGTATCATCCTTATGATAGATGAGTAGGTTTCCATTTCTGTTTCCTATCAGAGCCTAGTCAGTTATCTGCAAAACTGCAATGGAGTCATTAGTATCATTGAAAATAATAAAGGACAGATGGGAGACTATTTTAAGGGTTGTTATACTTTTATCCAGAACCATGGAAGACAGCAAAACCAGTTTAAAAATGAAAAGAAATGATATGAAGTGAAACAACAAATGAGACCTATTGAAGGAATTTTTTTTAATATATGAGAAGATGAGTAGCCACAAAAATAGGGTCACAGCACAAAAATGTAGCCACCACTGGGGCCCTGCATATGAAACGATGACCTTCTCCTCTTACGTTGCACCCCAAACACCCATTATCTTCTGGACCTGGTAAAGAGTAGGTGTCAAAATGATAGATGCTAGTGCATTGAATCAACATTTCCCTACAGCCACAAAGCCCATTATCAACAGAGATAAACCTGTGCCAGGATAAATTTCTTATCAGAACATGGGCAAAGAGGAGTTCAAAATGGTATAGAGATTTCACAGAATTTTATTGTCACAAGCTCCCTAAAGCAATTGAGACCCACTAAGATATTCTATGCAGGAGTTAGACTCCACATATCATTCTTCCACTCTGATTGGATCAGTGCTTTTAACAAGTACTCTTTAGATATAAAATTAAATGATGAGTTTTAAAAGAATAATTGTCTTCAGAGGTATCTGCTTCAATTTCCTTTTTGAATAAAATAGGAGGAGAAAATGTAGAGACCACTTAAGACAGTGGTAAATGGGGAAGAAACACTTTTAACTACTTCGAGCTACTACTGAATGCATGACTGTGTTTCTAGTTGGTCTTCTATCACCACCAAGGAGCATAATTATGTCTAGCAAGCTGGAAGGAAAAAGATGAGGGAAATATGCAGGGACATTTTCATGTTGCGATCAATTGAACTGGGACATAGTTTGTGACAGATATTTCGGTCTAAATGAGCCAGATTGCTCTAGGAAATACTAAAAAAGATGATTTTAAATGGTCCCTTCCCATTTTCATGTGTCACATGCATCTCAAAATATCCCATATGTATTTTTACCCACTTCCCCAGTCCAATATTCATTCTGCCAAGACTCTGTCAATGGAAATGTTCTTGGACAGTTTTCTTAAATAAAGGCAGATGCCATTCAGGTCAATAACATGGTCACTGTAAAGTTAACAGGCTGCTGGAACTGTGATAAAGTGCTGAGATAAAACCAAGGTTCTGAATAGCTATAGAGCCAATGAACCCTACATTGCCTTTGTCTTTGTATGTGGTACAGGCCTGAGTCAGGCTTCTTGCCATCTGTCTCATATAATCTTCCCCCTTTCTACAATTATGTGAAGATAATCTCAATGCGTTCCATAACATCTTAAAGGAAAAATTGGACTATGAATTACATGTTCCATTTTCTGTTAAGGTCTATTAAGGTGCAAGTTATTAAGCAAACATCTGTTCATATGGTCTATGAACAATCAAAAATTTCCTCTAGACTTTAATATTTAAGATAAATACATTTATTTCTTTTTCCCTTAACATCTGAACAATTTCTTGCTGCTTCCCTCCTTCTTATTGTCTCTTCTCTCCTCCCTTCCCTTTCCTCTTCCCCTGCCCTCTCCTTCCATCTCCTCCTATTTCTATTTTCCTTCCCTCCGTCGTTCACATTTAAGACAGTGTTACATTATATAGCCTGGAACTCAAACCACTCCTGTCTCACCTCCTGAGTGTTGACTGATTCATCTGGCATTCACCATTATGTCCAGCTTAAAGAATTTCTTCATAAGACACTAGCATTGTTCGTGGTCAGTTAAATTACCAAATTTAACCAGTATTGTTTCAAACAGACTAAATTTGAAGAGAGTTCAATGACTACAAACCTAAGATAGCCAAAATATAGATATTTATATTTGTTGTCTTTCTTCAAAAGAAGAACTAATAGTGTAAAAAGTACATTCTTTGCGGGAGTGCCTTAGCAGTTGTAACACTGGGGGGCGGGGGGGAACCCTTCAGATAAATTGGAACAAGAATGCCTAATTTTAGTTTTCAGTTGAACGGCCTGGCATCTTCAGCCCTGAGATTCCATTCTCCCAGATTCTTGAAACTTTGCTATCCACAATCTCAGTACAAAGATACTGCTCCCTATATCTCATCATTGCTCTGGAAGTCGTCAATCAAAACCAGTCTCTTTGTCCTACTAAACAGTTCACAAGTGAGGCTCATTCTTTGTCCTTCCATTTTTCCTGTTTGGAAAGGTAATGTGCACACTGATTTTCATCAATTTTATGGCAGTGACTTGGGGACAGGGAGAAGGGAGAAGAGAAGTCTTAGGTTTATAGCTAGCAATGCAGTCGGTTAGATTCCCTGTTCAGTGCATATGAGGAAACTTGAGGGGATAGAAATGAAGAGCTGGAACACAGGATTGAAGACAATGGGCTGAGGAGAAGGTACTGACACCCCAGGGAACTTGCACCTGCTTGCAATGCACACCAAACCCACGTGTATATGACATTTTATCCGGAAGTGAAGAGAGTAAAATGGCTGCTTTCCCTGAACCTTGTTAACACTTTTGGACCACTGATGATTTCATTTAGCTTATTACCTCATCAAAGTAATATATTTGTCATCAAATTACCCTCTACAGAATAGCTATCTTCTCCTCATATTATGATCACAGCTATCAACCTTAATCACACATGTGTAGGTAATTCCTGTTGCTCCTTCATGTTTGAGAGACTATAGCTTTCCTGGTTTTCTTTCATATTGTTACAACATGCTAAAACCTGTGAAATTCCTACTCTTTCTTGAACAACTACTATGGCTCAGATTTTCTTGCAGAGTGTGTGTGTGTGTGTGTGTGTGTGTGTGTGTGTGTGTGTGTGTCAGCGCGCACACTTGTATACCAGTACTGGGGCTTGACCTCAGGGTCTACATGCTGTCCTTTAGCCTTTTTGCTCAAGATTAGCATTCTACAAGTTGTGCCACAACTCCATTTCTGGCTTTTTTTGGTAGTTAATTGGAGAGAAGAGTCTCATGGACTTCCTTGTCCTGGGTGGCTTCAAATCATAATCTTCAGACCTGAGCCTCCTGGGTAGCTAGGATTACAAGTGTGAGCTACCTGCACCCAGCTCCTCACATTCACATTGTTCTACTCTTCACAATACTTAGTGCTACTGTGTTATAGATAACAATGTTGATGCTCAAAGAGATTATATAATTTTTTCCAAGATCATATCACTTAGGAAGGCGATAGCCAATTGGATATTTTTCCTGCTCATTTAATCCTCTAACACCTATGTTTATCTAGGAAAAGTAAATTAGCCATACTCAAATTGTCCATATGAAAAATGATTTTTCTCTAAAGAAGAAATAAGTACCTACATATTCCAAAAAGCCAAAGTTTGATTAACTACCTCTTAAGGCACTTGAGTTCTTTATGGGCCTCCCTTCAGCAGACTTTTCTGACTCACTGGTTCAAGAGCCAAGGTTATACTTTCATCACTTTAGCAGAGGCACACAGTAGATGCTAAATTAATGCATGCAGAATGAATGCACAGATTCCAGAACAATATGTAGTGATAACTAAAAGAGCAGTGTTCTGCAAATGCCACAGATGCTTATTCTGACTAGAAAAAAAAATCAACCAAGTCTGTTTTTCTTTCTCAAATCTAAAAAATATGCATATGAGTTGTAGGATGATGTAGGAAAATCTACATTGTATATAGACATCCAGACCCCAACAGGCAACAGACCACATGCTGTACGATGATGCTAATTATTAGAGCAAATGACTACTCTAAAATACATCGCATTTACTTTCCTACAATCTACACCCAGAGAGCAACTACACGCAAATAGCTCTGTGGGGAATCGCTCTTGCAAGCCCGTTACTTAAAAATTGGCAACAATAGTCACCCCTACCTTTATTCTGAAGGTGACTTTGTGAAGCAGAAAAATGGAAAAACACTTAATGTCTTTATATACTGACTGGAATTAAAGGAGAACAGATCTGTAATAGAAGACTGTGTCTTTGCTACCAAAAACCAGAACACTCAGTAGATGAAAATAGGCATTAGGCATTTTCAATTATGAAAACCAATACAAATGTTCTCCCATTGAGGCTAATATGGTTCTGAAAAGAATTATGCCTAGAACAAATAACAGTTATTTAACTTGAAGACCCAAATCCAGGTGGTATATTAAGCATACATTAGTGTGTAGTGGGAACTGTAACCTATCTCCTATTCACTTTCAGCCTGCATAAAAATGACATATTTTTGCACCTCTTCCCTATTTGAGGGAAATACGAATTATCTCATTTCAATGTGAAGCACATCTTTATCAATGTAGGACTAAGGAAGACAGTGTTAAGAGGGTTAGTGGTTTTTAACCCCACATGGACTTATGGAAAGATAGAAAGGTTAGAAAAATAGTCTTGGAAGAAGAATGATAGAAGAGTGGGGAGAAGCTAATTAAAATAACCTCAGCAAAGTCAGAGTCAGCACATTTCATCTGACACCAAACAAACCCAAAAGATCATGCCACTTTCTTTAAGTACAGTTTCTTCTAATAGCCGTTGGCTCTTTGTTCTCAGTCCAATTTGCTCATCCAGGGACAACATTTCCCATTATTTTGGCTTAAAGGAAAAGCAGAGGACTTAGCTTGAAGGAGATGAAAGTACTTGGGCGCACCTCCCCAGGGTCTTTGCTCATTTTAAAAATAACTGACATTGCTGAGTGTAACAGATGCCAGAATACTGATCACACAGTCTCCTGTGTATCTGAGACCCCAGCAAACACTTCAAACCCAAGGCACAAACTAACATCAAAACCCACGGCTGGGTGTCAGTCACCTCCAGCCCTTCCTAGAGTGGCAGAGATGTTCCCATGGCAACTGAGCAATGGAAAGGGGAGCAAGGAACTGAGGGAGAGGCATAGAATCCCCCTAAAATAAAACTCATGTGCACATAGAATAGGAAAATTCTGAAACAGAAGATGCAAAGTCAAAAAGGTGTCATATCAATTCTACGGAAGCCTTCACATGGATGGTCACACAATTGAAATAAAGTGGCCATTTTTCACTTTTCTGTATCCTTCAAAGACTCATTTTTTAAGGAAATATATTAACAACAGTTTTTTTCTGTCACCCTGGGAATGGGAAAATATCAATCTGAGTTCACTGGACCTTATTGAATGGTTCCAAAGGAAAAACAGTCTAAGGATCTCCACAGACTTATTACATGACCCTCTGCAAGAACTCTTAGGGTGGCCAGTCATCTGGCAGTCAATCCAAGACCAGCAGAGTAAGCAGATATTGGAACCACTATTTAAAATTTAAAATATTAATGTCCTACCCTCTTCTAAGGGCTATATGCTCAGAGTCCTCAAATGGCTACTCGAGGACTAGTAAAATGGTTACCCATGCCTTTAAAAGTTAGCATGAGGTTAAATGGACAGGTGTTTATGTCTTTCGTCACTGCCTCTCAGAGCCCATAGCAGTTGGTCTTTCATATCATTGTGATTATTATTATTATTCCATTTTCCCCAAGAGATCTTCTTCACAGAACATGAAACTTCATTATTCATTCCAGAAGGTCCCAGGAAACCTGGTCATACTAAACTGGATCAAACCAATCCAAATCAAATGGCTTCATTAGATGTCACTGGTCATTTCCTTTGCATCTTTCAAGAAGTGAATATTTTCCTTAAATATCTTTCAAAGACCTTTGTAACAAAATATCAGACACACTTTGAAAGGAGAGGCATATGATGCAGCCATTCAGAAAGGAAGAGCCTAAGGGGAAATAAAGGTCTGGAGATTTTTTTTTCGTTGAAAAATCCTTCATGCTATTCAATATTCTAACCTTAGAAGTTCTATTTCCAGCCATGCACTGGTGGCTCAAACTTATAATCCTAGCTACTCAGAAGGTTGATATCTAATGATTGTGGTTCAAAGCTAGCCGAGGCAGAAAAGCTGGTGAGATCTTATTGTCAATTAACCACCATACAATGAGAAGAAGAGCTGGGCTTCAAGTAGTTGAACATTAGCCCTGAGCAACTAAAAGGAGAAAGCTCCAGTATAGAACCCAGACCCTAAGTTCAAGCCCCAGGACTGGCACAAACACACACACACACACACACACACACACACACACACACACACACACACCTAGAACACAAACACACACATGCATCTGAAAAGTTATATTTCCCTTATTTTCATTGAGACTTCATATTTTAAAACATACCATTTCCAGCTAAGTTCTGATCTTTGGCCAGGGTTCCTTTTGAGCCATAATCCACTATTGACTTTTTTGCTGGCTAATTGAAAGTAAGAGTTACACAGACTTTCATGCCTCAGCTGGCTTCAAACTGTGATCCTCAGATCTCAGTCCACTGAATCATTAGCATGAGAGATTTTTGACACTGTGCAAGTTTCTTACAGTCAAGAGATGAACAAGGTAGCATCATCCAAGTTTGAACTGAACAGAACAGAAAATAATACAGTACTTAAGGAGGGAAAAGGATAGAAAGCACCTAACAGTTTATGAGGAAAGTACAATATTAAAAGTACAGCCAAGCGCTGGGAATATGGCCTAGTGGCAAGAGTGCTTGCCTCATATACATGAAGCCCTGGGGTCAAATCCTCAGCACCACATATATAGAAAAGGCCAGAAGTGGTGCTGTGGCTCAAGTGGCAGAGTAGCTAGCCTTGAGAAAAAAGAAGGCAAGGACAGTGCTCAGGCCCTGAGTCCAAGCCCCAGGACTGGGGAAAAAAAAACAAACAAAAAGTACAGCCAAAGATGTAATCGATATGAATTGACTGCTTATTTTTTTTTCCTCTAGCACTATGGCAAAGACTTTAGTAATAAACCTAAGAGTAAAAAGTATAGTAGATAATTACTAAGTGCTAGAATGGCCAATGGTCCCAGATCATACCCCCAGAGGAGTCTTCCAGGAAGTGCTTAACATTGTTGTCAGACAAAGGGAGCCCTGCCTTGTTCCAATTTGTCTTAGATTGTCCTGATTTTGCACTGAAAGTCTTACATCACAGAGAACTGATGTTCTATGAGCATAAACTCCGCTGCAGCCAGAAGCTCTGGGCCAGGTACTTGTGGCTCATACCTGTAATCATGTATGTATGTGTATGTCAGCACACATGTGCACATGCGTGTGTGCATAGCAAAATCCTGTCACTCTCCTTTGGAAAATTATTTAAATTTTTATGTTCATGTAAGTAAATTGTATGAATGTATTAACTGAAACATGGCAGATTCAATGTAATACCTTAGAAAGACAAAGCCACAATTCAACAAAATAAACAGGATATTTGAAAGGGATGAGGTGGGGTTAAGAGGAGATGGGTAAAGAAATGAAGAGAAGATGGGGAGAAGGCAGTCCTATAACATGAAAAGTGAGGGAAGGGGTGTGTTGGGAGGAATAGGTGAGCATGTGGAAGAAAGAAGTTACATAGATCAAGATGCATTGCATTCATAAATTGCTTTGTTAAATGACAACTCCTTTGTACAACTACTTAAATGAAATAAAGTAAATAAAGTAAAATAAGAACTTGTCATAAAATGTTTGTCTATGTTTGCTGACCTAAGTACGCAAATCTAACCATCACAAAATAACAACAATCATTTGCATCTGGGGTGAGTATTATGGAAGTATTGCCCAATTCTCCATTCATCTTACACATTCCCTCACATGTTAGCCTTTGCTACAACAATGTTATGGACAACTCAAGCACTTACAAAATGTTCTTTGGAAACATTACAACCAATTTGAATTATATTCTTTCTAAATCAATAAGTGAGAGAATTGTGGAGTGATTAAAAAACTAAAATGAGGTGATATTATATATTTGTTCCTGTAGGATTTTAATGGTTCAGTTTTCCTCTCTTTTCTTTAACAACTAATTACATTTCTAAATAAAAATAAGACCAGTAAAACTAGTACATGTCCATTGAGAAATAAAAATAAAAAACAGTATACAGAGAGTCAATGGCTACTGTATCTACGCATGCATTTTCATACACGTGAGCAACATAAATAGAATACACTGTTAAGCAACAAGTTCAATGAAGGCTTTAGTTACTCAGGAGGCAGAGATTTGAGGACTACAGTTCAAAGCCAGCCTGGGTAGGAAAGTCCATCAAGCTCGTACCTCCAATTAACCACCAAAACCCAAAAATGGAGCTGTGGCTCAAGTGGTAGAGATCAATAAATTTGAGCAAAAAAAGGTCAGGAATAGCAACCAAGCCCCAAGACCAACACACACACACACACAATTTAGAAAGAACCCTGTTTCACTATTACTGTTTAGACATTTAAATGTAGAGACATTATAACCTAATGTCTAAGGTTTCATTGACTGCCAAAAAGTTTTAAATAGTCGTCTACTTTTTTTTATAAAACATGTTTTTTGTATTTCTAAGGCTTTCCAAAAATAACACTGATGCAAATATTATTGTTTAACTTCTTTTGTTCATGAAATGTTCAGTCTTATTGGTGCTGTATTTTCAAGCATACCATTCATCAGTGTAGTTCACATTTCTACAATGCTCTATTTTATAGTTTATGTCTTTGAAGAATCTTCATCACAAGTCATTTCCTGCAAAGGGACTTCTATTATTTATGCTGCATGTCATTAAGGTTTTACTTCCATCTTCTAAATTTTCCCCTGAGATTAAACATTTGACTTTTATGAGCCTGCTAAAAGAACAAGAACGTGTTACTTTCATTTTGAATCTGAAAATATCATAAGCTTGTCATTTAATCAACCTGGAGTGTTGTCAAAAGATGGTTCAAGCTGTTATAGAAACCATCCAACAGAAAGTCAGCTGACTCAGTGGAAAGTCTCATGGAAAATGTCAGCTTTGCCCTTGACCTCTCAGAAACAATGTCCAACTTTACTTCCTAATTATAAATGTGCACTTCTCATACAAGAGGAATGGAGTATTCTGAGAAGCAAATCAATTAAGCAAAGATCACTCAGGAGGAAAGGAATGCAAATGGTTAGAGGACCTAGATCTTAGAATCACATAGCAAGCACATACTGCTGCTTGCAGACACCCAAGGGTGTATCACAAGAACCTCGGGGATTTCAATTGGAAAATGTCTGAAACACCATCCAGCAGTTCATATAGACATCAGAGGCACCCCATACAGAGCAGATTTTGTCCTTCTATGTAGCAGAAACAATATATGTACATCATGCTACAGTGGCAAGCTCACTGGACACTATGTTTTAAAACAGGTTAAAATGTTGCATCTCGTTTTGATTTATGAAACATAATACAGTTTATTTAAAAAGCCTTGATTCTGAAACCACAAAAGCAATCAATCCATCAATCAGTCAATCAATCTTCCTAAATGATACTTATCAAGAGTTAAGTAAAGATGGGAAGGAAAGGGGAGAAAGGAAAGGAACACAGCAAACTCAACACATTCTTTCTCCATTAATATATAACTGATAAACATTCAGTGATGGAAAAATGAATATAACTTTCTACATTTAGAAAAGGTTTTTCTATTGAAATGAAGCAAATGTGTGTATTTATAATACATAATATACAAACATGTGTATATACATGTGCATGCATGTGCACACACATACACAGACATGCACACACACAAGAACATGAGGCCTTTTCATTGTTCCTATGAATAAACTTACATTAAGAGCTCATCAAGACAAGTGCCAGTGGCTCAAGCCTATAAGCCTAGCCACTTAGAAGCCTGAGATCTAGAGGACAACAGTTTGAAGTTAGCCCTGGTGGAAAAGCATGTGAGACTCCAACTGCAAAATAACCAGCAAAAAGCAGGGCTTGAAGTGTGGCTCAAATGGTAGGGCACCAGCCAAGCAATCAAGCATGAGGCCCTGAATTCAAACTCCGGTACTGTGAACAAAAGAAAAAGGAAAAGAAAAAGACCATTGTCCCAATGTTCTTAATCTCCAAAAACTGATGAGTTGTCCAAAAGTGAGATGATGAGGATATATTACTCAAATTAAATCACTGCAGAGATATTTGTCTAAATCATAAATATTGCACAGCATTACAAACATAATATCTTTTATTTGGTACTTAACATACAGCAACATGCTGTATGCTTCTCAAGCTTTCAGTTCTCTCAGTGATCTTTTTATAGTAGGTAGGGCTCTCCCTACTTTGGAGATTAAACAAAAAAGGAAAGACTAGGAATTGCTAATGGGGAAACTGAATACTCTGAGAGGAAATGCACAGTTTAATGATTCAGCCTCTAAATTTAAATTGTCTGAATTCAAATCTTGACCTTCTGGCTGTGGACAAGTCATTTGAGTCTCCTCTTTGGATTTTAGTGACTTCTCTTGTAAAATGGAGAACAAAATGATAATTTCATTCACTTCAGAGACTTGTCTCTAGATTTAAATCCATGCAAAGCACATAAAAGACTTTGGTACTATTGTCTTAGCTGTTCTTATTATTGGTCTTGTTCTGAAATCCAGGGTAATAAAGTCTACCATCAATCCTTTTAAACTTTCCAGAAGGCAAAAATTACTTGGCCATTGTAGGATTAATCAAAGGACTAGAATTTTAAACAGCATGAGCTCCTTGTATCTGTACACAGCTTCCATGTAAGTTATCACAATTGATCCTAATTCTGCCCAAGGCTGTAGAACTGTAAAGAAAACTAGGGAAATCTTGAAGCTGGGGCTTCAGGCCCCAGGACCTACCATCTTTATCCTCATCGAAGAAAGAATCCTGGGGTTTAGTCTTTGGCTTTAGGAACACAGTAAAAAAAAAAAGAAAAAAAGAAAGAAAAAAATCACACAATGAGTGAATGTAACATTCAGTTGCACATCCAGATGTTTCCGTGACTGTGGGGACAAACAGCTGGCTGATTAACTAGACGCTGCATTATCTTATTATTCTTTTTCTGACATTGGGCAACATGTCAAATATGATTGATGTGAAGCAGAAGAAAGGAAAGCATACAGAAGGCGCTGTTAACAAGAAAAATGCCCCTCTAAATACAAGATGGCATGGACATTGCTATCATCACCTGCACTCACAATTTATTTGTAACCAACATCAATAGCCCTACTGGGGAATACAATCTTGCTTAACTTTTTCTACCATGTTGACACTTCTAACTCAGAAATGTAATTTAAAATCAAGATTCATGGAGCTAATATCCTTCATGCTTCGGATGATTAAAGCGCCTATTGTTCTCACAGCTTGGAGGGGGGGTAAAAGTCTGCATGCATAAATGAACACACGAATGATATACTGCTTGATATAAACACTGCCCAGCT
This sequence comes from Perognathus longimembris pacificus, assembly GCF_023159225.1. NCBI lineage: Eukaryota > Metazoa > Chordata > Mammalia > Rodentia > Heteromyidae > Perognathus > Perognathus longimembris. The sequence goes on along the minus strand of NC_063174.1, from coordinate 45,245,557 downwards.
TTTACTGGCCTGCCAATGTCTATAGAATGCAAAATTAAAATATGCATCCTCCATAAAATGCTTGACCAAAATCTTTTTATTTTAATGGAGTCATGATGGGTGCATTTTCTATAGCCCTAGACAAACTGCCATTTTCCTGGATAGATAATAACAGAATGGATAGCACCAACAATTATCATGCTATTAAAGCTATAGCTCATGAGCACTTGCCTTTTCCCAAACATTTTGCTAACATGGATAATGTTAACCCAACCAGGTACATGCTCTTACCTCCTCTAGATGAAGAAAGTGAGGCGCAAGAATATCAGCATCTTGCTCATGGTCATAGCAATCCTGATATTGTATTTTTAATTGGCAGGTTTTTTTTTTAAAGAAATTTCAATAAAGGTCCAAGTGTACACATCAGTTAAAATAAGTCACATTTAAGAAAAAAGAATCATAAAGTTTTAAAGTATGTAGAGGCTCTTTAGAGAGTACCTAATCCAACCCTGGCATTTATAGATGATAAAACCCAAGCTCATGAGGTCTTAATTTAGCTCCGATTACACATTTTATCAGGAAGAGAATAAGAAATTTCTTCCTTGAGTATCATTTCTTTCTCTCGACACATTATTTCACGAAAGTGCATGAAATAGTGCAAATGTTAAATGGTCAGTTAAATGCAAACTTCCCTTCTAGAAATGAAAGAGACCCATTATAACAATGTAGCATTATCAAGGATCTGATGGTCAGAGCAGGGGGGGGGTTCATGGGAATTCTGTTATTAGAGAAGTCATTGACACTTGGATTATCACCTCTTCAGATTGGCTTAGGTTGAACTGCTGGTTCAGGTTTTCATTCTTTTTTAATGTTTTTTATTAAGAGGTTATACAAAGAGATTCCAGTTGTATATCAGTTATGAGTACAATACATCTTGATCAATGTTACCTTTTCCACCATTCTTCCCATTATTCCCCTCCCATCCCTACCCTCAAGTTATACAGTAAAATTTCTATATAATAGTGGACATCATCTATAATAACTGCATTTGCTCACCTGTCCTCCTGGACCTCCCCCCCTCCCCTGTAACTCCACTAGCCACCCCACAGTAACCTGTTTTAACTTCCTGTTATCTAGCATTTATTTTTTATGTGACTTTTTTATTATTGTTGTTCATAGGACTTGAACTTGAAGTCTGGGCACTGTACCTGAGCTCTTTTGCTATACCACTTTGAGCCACAGTGCCACTTCCAGTTTTCTGGTGGCTAATTGTTGATAAGTGTCGCAGTGACTTTCCTGTCTGGGCTGGCTTTGAACTGTGATCCTCAGATCTCAATGCCCTGAGTACCTAGGATTATAGGGCGTGAGCCACCAATGCCCAGCTTCTAAGTGACATTTTTTATCGCCTCAAGCCCCAGTTTCTTCTTATGCAAATTTAGGATAGTAACAGCATTAATGTCTTGAAGAGCTGATGTAATCATAAACATTTATAGTTTGGTGCAGCATGTGGTGTTTTCGAAGGGCTTAATTAACTTCAAATATCATTACCTCTGGGGAGCAAGGTCTTCAGGTAGTTCTGGGTTACAGAATGACTTCTTGAAAGGCCTGAGACTGACAGCATTACGGGTTCTGAAAGAGGGCCTCTGACCTTGCCCCATGCTTCAGATCTGGCTCTGATTCTAAGCCCAGTACCTTACTACTTCTCAATAATTAATCAGCTTAATATCCAAAGGAATCAAGGAAATGGGCTTTTGATTGTCACTATTAGAAAACCAACAAAAACAAAACACACAACTTTTCCGCCAACATCCATCAAATATTGATTGGTGCTACATCACACATGCTCACAAACCAGGTTATGCAAAATAGAGAGTTTATAGGCTTCAATACAAAATGACAAATCTGATGAATCACCTATGGTCCAGATGCAAGCTAGTCCAGGATAAATCTCTATGATGTATTCACACTGCCATTTTATAACTCAAACACAGGAGTCCCACAGCATAACAGAGTCTATTTGCCCGGATTCTCCATAAATTTTACTTCCTCACCCCTGGCTTACTTAACATTCAGAATCTGCCTTAAGAAGCCATAACTTGCTCTCATCACTACTATGAAAGGAAGGTTCCTTTCTAAAAGATACATGCAGAAATTACTTCTCATAATCAGTGTACACCTGAATCTTTTATTATACAATGCTTTGATGTAATTCTGTATCATATTATCTTTAAATTTCATATTCTGAAATTCTCTGGAAATAGTTCATGTAGACATTGCTACATATTTTAGTGTTCTGATTTGGGGGATGCTTCTGTATTTGATATGGAATATTAATCATAAAATATGTAACAGCAATATGAAATATTAGTAATATTTATATTACTCATATAAAATGTAATTATATTTTGAGATGTGGGCTGTACTATCTCACAAAGGGTAACAAAGTGAAGCAAATTTGATGAACTAGCGAATAGAAATAAATGAACAGTTTGAAGATACACATTGGATTCTTGTCTGCATTTTCTACCTCTTTTCCTCTTCATTCATCTGCTCCTTTCCCCTTGCCCCCACCCATCTTGTCCCTTTGGAAGAGTGAGGGAAGGAGTGGAGAAGGGAGGGATGGGTGAGAATTTTCAAAGGGGTGAAATTGATCAAGATATATTCATAAACTGCTTCGTTAAATGGCAACTCACTTGTACAACTACTTAAAGATAATAATAAAAATTTTAAAAAAAGAAATAAGCAGCAATTCTAGAGGCCAGAAGTCTTAGATCTAGGTGTTAGTAGGGTGGGTTCCTTCTGAACTTCTGAAGGCTCTCTGAGATGGACCTGTCCCAGGCTTCTTTTGTCTCATAGACAGCTAACACCTCCCTTTTCTTTTTCACACCCTTCTAAGCTTGTTTCAAAATTCTTTTTCTTAGAAGCACATCTTCCCTATCTATATTTGGTCCTAAATGAAATCATTATAATTAGATTACCTCTGTACTTCCTTTCTACCTCTTCAAATTAAGGTCACCTTGTGAGCTACTAGGGCTTAGGACTTGGACAAAGACTTTCAAGACAGAGACAAAATTCAACCAAGAACATCAACTTTAGAATAAGATATTAAAAGACATGTTCACCCTTTTTTGTTTTACATTTTTGTGTTCTTCTTAAGGTTTAGTTCTAAAAAGAAAAAAGAAACCTAGGTCTACTTTCTACTTCCTTCTTCCAACCATGGTCTTTCTATGCTTTATAGAAATTCTACTCGGCTACATAGATCTTCTCATAAGGTTCCCAATATCCCAAACATTGTACTTTTAAAGTTTGCGCTTTTCAATGTGTGCTTTTCAATGTGTCCAATTGGAAAAAAGAAATATTTAGATGGTGGGAGACATTGCACCATAAAATTATAAATCCTACTACAAAATAACTGCTGAAAGTGCATGTATGGTCAGGAAAGTTACATGTACCATTTTTTTGTCAGTGCTGACAGTAGAAACTAGGGCCTCAGCACAGGAAGCAAGTGCTCTACCACTGAGCTACACTCCTAGTCCCAGAAAAGTTCTGTGTACTATGTTCTAGAAAAATCTATGAAGCAATTTACTCCTTTCACTTTTCACAGCAAAGTATTCTAATTTAGATAATGATGATCAATCATTTGCCATACCAAATGATTAAAATAAATCCATAAAAATTGACCTAATTGATCAGCCATTTTCAATTAAGTCAGCATTAATCAAATCCAGAATAGGCTTAGAAAGACATGGTCTCTTAGTGTTGTTTTATAAACCGGTGGAGAAACCACATTTTGAAATGTGATAGAATATTTAGTAGACTTGGGTGTGCAAAAATATTAAGCAGTAATTGTTAACTCAGAAGTCTCAGCAATCCTGTATTATTTCTTAGTGTAAAACTAACATTAATTACAGTCACTTTCCAATGAAACAATAATTTCAGCTCTCTATTATCTACTCTTTAAAAAGTAAAATACCTGTCTGTAACTGCTTATAAAACACGGGGAGAAGTCTCCTTGTAGCACATAGTCAAATATGAGACAACGAAGTGAGAGGGGGGAATGAGGGAGGAGGTAACAACAGTACAAGAAATGTATCCAATGTCTAATGTATGAAACTGTAACCTCTCTGTACATCAGTTTGACAATAATTTTTTTTAAATGAGTCAACAAAGTAATTACAAATCCAAGACTTTTTTCATGGGTGGGTAATTTCAATGTACAAGACAGATTTGGTGACTTTGTTGACAATGATGGAAATATTGCAATAAATTTCCTTTCAGCAGGATGCTGGCATTTGAAGGATTAATGGAACAAGGAAGTACAAAGGTTATGTAAAGCTTAGAAGGCTATAAGAACAGATAGAATCTAATTTTAAAATTGTACATGTTTGAGTTCAATTTAAACTATTTGCCTAGGAATAGGCAGAGTTGCTTGAGAAAATTTTTATTGCCACATAATTCCAGACAGTTATTTGTTACTGGTCCTAACCTGGGAGAAAATGTGGAGTGAATCTCTTCTGTGGATTTCATGAGGTAGATGCGATGCTTTGGCACAGATGAATCAAGATTGGCAGCCCTTTGTTCAACTGCATTCCTGTCAACATTTCTGTGTTGACATCTAGGATATTTCAAGTGATGCTATAAAGAGATATGTTTCCATCTGAAAACTGTTCCAGGTAATTGCTGAAAAACCCAATGAAAGTGACACTGCATAATCAATTTATTACACAGCCTAATGAGGTCTTTCCTTGGAGCTAGATCAAATTAATACTTTGTTAAGACGTTAAGTGCTAATTCTTTTTCTTATGTTTAACTTTCTAACTTCTCTTAATGTAAAAAAAGATATTTCCCAGAAAATAACTATAAGTAGATCTTTTTATTTTTTCATTCTGAAGAAATTTCTCCTGTGTTTTCTTATTAGACTCAAGATGTAGATAGTCAAAAAAGTCAAAAATGGGTCCCCTCTTGGGACCCATTACATCCTCCTTAACTTTAAGAGTCTTGTTCCATTTTATACATCTCTTCAATGAATAATGATTGTTCAGTAAATAATCAAGGCCTAAATGCTTTCATATTTATCTTAAGTCCTGTGACATTTTTAGGACACTAATTTGGACTATTTCATTCCAGTCTTATTTTTCAGGGGGAAAAATATCTATTTTTTCCAATTTCCTTCTTGTGAAGAACAAAAATAAGTATGAAAAAAAAGGTATAAGTACCTCCCGATCTCTTACTCTAAAAGCTTCTGGATAATGGAGTTTAATTTTGCCCCTCTCTTTAAGATGTTGAGAACCCAGTAATAAGCAAGAGTGAAACTCAAAAGCCCAGGCCTTAGGGACTTGCTCCCGAGATTGGAAAGAATACTATCTCTGTGACCAAGTTAACAAATCAGACATTTCAGATTGGTAGGGCTGATGAGTGAGAGAGGAGTAACCTACCTACATATGCATAGAAACAAGTTCAGCTTTCTGTGACATCCTCCAAACACAGGAAGACTGTGTGGTGACGCATGTCGATGATCCTAGTAATCTGGGAGGTAGAGGAGGGAAGACTGTGAGTTTAAGGCTAGCATGGACTATGTAGAAAGTTAAAGGTTTGTCTAGGTTCCACCTGAGATCTTCTCTTACAAAAGTTCAACAAATACAGACATACAGGGGCTGGGAATATGGCCTAGTGGTAGAGTGCTTGCCTCATATACATGAAGCCCTAGGTTTGATTCCTCAGCACCACATATATAGAAAAAGCCAGAACTAGAAAATTGAAAGGGAATACCAAAATTTGAGAGACACGGGGTAAAAAAAAGACAAACAACTACAAAAGCAATACTTGCAAAACTGTTTGGTGTAAGTGAACTGAACACCTCATGGGGGGAAAGGGAAAGGGGGAGGAGGGAGGGGAGTATGAGGGACAAGGCAACAAACAGTACAAGAAATGTATCCAATGCCTAACGTATGAAACTGTAACCTCTCTGTAAATCAGTTTGATAATAAAATTTTGAAAAAAAATTTAAAAAAAGAACCAGCAAGTTCCAGCACAAAAAACAAAAAAACAAACAAACAAAAAAAGCCAGAAGTGGCGCTGTGGCTCAAGTGGTAGAGTGCTAACCTTGAGCAAAAAGAAGTCAGGACAGTGTTCAGGCCTTGAGTCCAAGCCCCAGAACTGGCAATAAATAAATAAATACAGAAATAAGTCCAACAGGACAATTGATAAGATCAGAGGTAATCATTCCCAGGGCAGTAAAACATGAGATCTGAACTTCAGGCATTGTTAAGACCATGTAAGATTTCCAGGCAAAAAGAAAGAGGTGACTAGATTTTTACTTTAAGTCCATTATCATTGGACCTTCTTTTTTTCTTATAAAGATGAGTGCTACTCCTACTGTTAAATGCTAACTCCTGTAGCTACATGGAAGTTGCACAAATGCAACATAAGAATAGAAATAAGAACATCAATTAGGATGACACAGTTGTAATGATGACTTAAACTAGGTTGATATAGGTAGAATTGGAGAGCTGAGATAAAAGTTTAAGATTTATTTGAAGGTGGAACAGATGATGTTGCTGATGGATAACACAAGGAATCTACTTCATATCAGTTCATCTTGTTTTAGATGTTATCAGGAATAATCCTGGGGAGAAAAGCTGTGGTGAGGGTTTCACACAATTCCCGTTACAGAGCCTAATGCTGAATACAACAGAGTCAGTATGAATCAACAACATATTTTCCCTTTACCTCCTAAGGCAAGTCATTTAACCTGTGTGTGCAACCTTCCCTTGAAAGTAAGGATATATTTTTCTTAGCCACTTTCTGAATCTGAACTTCTAAAAATATTGAAGCACCCAAGTGTGTTCAATGTCTTCTAAGCAAACCACAAAACATTGCTTTGAATAGGACTCTTTTTGGTTTTCTTAAACACCTCAGAATTTGTTCACCAGATACTTCAACCAGTCATCTGCTAGGTAGCTGAAGCCTACAAAGACTTATCCAAAAGAGGAATCAATTGCAAACAGGAAAAATACAGTTAAATTGGAAGTATTTTCTTTGTGAACAAAGGATGCAAATTAGAAAGAGTGAAGAAAGAATGCCCATAAGAATCTTCACTAGGACTGGGGATATAGCCTAGTGGCAAGAGTGCCTGCCTCGGATACACGAGGCCCTAGGTTCGATTCCCCAGCACCACATATACAGAAAACGGCCAGAAGCGGCGCTGTGGCTCAAGTGGCAGAGTGCTAGCCTTGAGCGGGAAGAAGCCAGGGACGGTGCTAGGGCCCTGAGTCCAAGGCCCAGGACTGGCCAAAAAAAAAAAAAAAGAATCTTCACTAGGTTATACTCAAGGTGATGTACTCAAATAGTTTACTTCTCTAGAATATAAAGCTTTAGGATATATTCTATGGCTTCTGTCCAAGCTATAAAGGTTAAATTCTGGAGATAAAGTGACTCATACATCCTGTAAAGACTTTCTTCCAACTATTTTGTCAAAGATTTTTCTGTTCTACTTCACATAACAACATATTCTTCTAGTCAGTTTTTTAAATTAAATTTAATTTTATTGTCAAGGTGATGTACTGAGGAGTTACAGTTAAACATGTAAGGTACCGAGTACATTTCTTATCAAACTTGTTACCCCCTCCCTCATATTACGCCCACTTTTAATGAAGGGGAACTATTTCCGTTTCAAAGGAGAAATTTTCCAGTAGTGTTTTAAATTAAAAGATAATTTTTCAATCATAGTTTATGGGTTTATTTGGACCTGAATCTCTTTCTTATTAAATGACATTTAAAATTAGTTGATACAGTAACAGAAAAGTCAATGTATAATTGTTTAAAGTGATTTTAAATCCCTATTTGTGGTACAGAGTTTAATGTACTAAATACCTGCAAGAGCAAATACCTTTTAATATATTATTTTAGTGCTTCCCTGTACGTAATTGATGACAGTATGTAAAAATGTTCAAAGAACCTGAAAAGTATTGGGAAAATTCTCTTTCCCTACTATAATAATAGACAAGTTGTATAGGTTATACTAACCACATGCAAAGGCAGTGATTTGTACCTTATCTTTCACTGCTTTTGTAGCCTCAAGCTAGGTAGCATCTCCATAAGCCAGGGTTAGGCCTTATGACTGGGTAAGTCCTGGTGGAACCATGGGTCAAAAAAAGTGTCACACTCTCAGCTATTTCACTCATGGGCTTTTGACTTCAGAGCAGGTGTCTGTAGAATTGACAGAACAAAATCTCCTTCATAAGGCTGATGAATCTTAAAAGTCTTGTATGTGAAAGGCATTCCAGAAAAGTTAGTTGTTGTATATTTCTTTCCCTTCATGTCTTAGCTCTAGAGTTAAGTAGAACACCTGTTCCAAGTCAGCTCTTTGGGGCAAGAACAACTTTTTCCAGACTACGTAGGTGGCTTATGCTAGTCTTGTCTCAGTGAGCTTCTAGATATTTCCCTGAGACTGATAGCACTAAGATGCTTCTACTCTCTAGCTCAGAATGAATGAAAAAGTAGTTACCTTTGAGATACATGAGAAAATTAAGTGTGATAAATCATCTTCTCATAGATCCAGGAAAGGAACTGGTGAAAAAATCAAGAAGGAAAGCTATACATGACATCTTTGCACCTGGTATCAAATCTCATGTAAAGCAAGCCAGAGAGTTCATATAATCAGTTGGGTAAATCAGTGACTTGGCTTTTGATTTGGGCAATTTAAGTGATCTTTTTTTTTTTTTTTTGGTTGTTGTTGTTCTATGCACTTGAAAGCCTTCTAACACAGTTAAAGAGAATCAGGGATAACAAAGCTCGGGAAGACAGAACTCCAAAGAGATCCCCTGCAAAAAGGAATAGAACTTCCTTTGAAATGTACTTCTCAATATTTTTAGATCGCAGATGACAACATGACATTAGCCACAGCTCCTCTTCCTGGAAAGTAATAAAAGGTCCTTGTGAGCAAACATACAACTTTTCTTTATGATTCCAGATAGCTTCACAATGTCTCTGAAGCCCTTCAGGGTAATAGTATTTGTCATAAAGCAAAATAATATATTAGATTTGGAAGATTGGCAAGATTCTAATATCAGGAGAGCAAACCTGGGGAAAGCCCTGGTGATTCATGCTGGTAGCATAATGTCTACTTCTGTCCATACCTTAGAAACTATTTCAATGCTGTACCTAACAGACTAGCCCTTCCCAGATCACTTCCTTCCATATCTCTATAGGCTACAGCAAGTAAGGTTAACCAATTACTTAAAAATAAAAAGTGTTCAGGGGATGAAATGGCTGCACACATACAGTTCCCACCAAGATTTCTATTCCTTGCTGTACCATTGATACCACAATAATGTGAAGATTTCCCTTCAGCTTAAGTAAGAGAATGTATTACATCTAGGCAAAACCCTTTAGACTCTACCTCTAAAACTCAGATCCAAATAGTGGGGAGTTTTATTAATATTAACATTAAATTTTCATTGTCATTCTTTTCTCTTCTTTTTTTTATTTTTAACTTTTATTACCTTTAATTATGTGGTACCAAGGAATCGAACCCAGGGTCTCGGGCATGCTAGGTGAGCACTCAACCACTAAGCCAAATTCCAAGCCTCTTTTCTTTTTTTGCTGGTCTTGAGCAATGAGCACTGCCTTGGCCTGAGCACTGTCCCTGAGCTTTTGTAACACAAGGCTACCACTAAAGGCACAGGTTCACTTTTGGCTTTATGGTGACTAATTAGAGGTAAGAATCTCCTAGACTTTCCTACTGGAACTGGCTTTGAACCTTGATCCTCCAATCTCAGTCTCCTGAGTAGCTAGGATGACAGGCTTGATAATTATTATTTTGAGAAACCTCCCATTTAATTTTTTGAGCTTCACTTAGGCTTGCAATTTATGACAGCACTGCTCTTTTTGTTTTGTATCCTTTTAACCTTTGATTCTACTTGAATGCATCACATAGACTAAGGAAGCTTAATCAGAATTTCTTTAAGGATAACTGTAAGGTATAAACGTTTATAGAAATAGAAGGGATAACTGGACTCAGGTACATGTGAATCTCTGGACATGCCACTATTCAATAGTTTATAACCAGTTATTAATTCTTCTATCCTGGTAATTGCTAACCTTATGTTTTGAATTTGAATGAGGTTAGTTACAGGATTTAGATGTGCTGTGAGTTGTTTTCAACTTCCCTCTGGGAAAAGAATGTTTCTTTAGCACGCCCCTCAAACTTTAGCACCCACATCTGGAGATCTTGTTACACGGTGAACTTTGATACAATGGGGGAGAAGTAGGGTCCCAGATTTCATCCTGATGATGCTGACAGTGCTCTTCTACAGATCTCATTGACAATGGTAGTGGCTTACAAGATATGCAGTGTTAGTACCTTCCGGTTTGTCACTCCCACATACCTATCCTTACCAGGGCCAGAGCTGAGTAACTTGCTAGTACAGTTGATGGAAATTACCCTGTGTGCTAAGCATCAGAGAGCTCCATTGTCCTCTCTGTGAAAGATGAAAATGTAGGTAAAATGACCAGTCAAAGGGGCCTATTTGTAGAGGAGCCAACTTCAAAAAAAGAGCCTGTCCAAGCTGAAGTACATGGAGAGTCCAAATCCTCTCAGTCATCTGTGAAGACAGACATGGAACTCAGAAGATTCCCCTTGCCAAACCTTCAAGGCTCATCTCATTGCACTCTGCTTTCTCTATAGCCCCCATGCTGACTTTGAAAGGGTGCCCATTGGAGACCATAAAATAGTCAGAGCAGTAGGTCCAGTTTTCCTTTAGTGAAATCATTGAGAGGACTAAGAAATCTTCTAATTGCTAACCTTCTGAATCATAGTTGGTTAGGAAATATAGGAAGTGGGATGAAGGCCTATCCTTAAAAAAGTTTAATAATGTCCAAAATCTAATTTTTTCATCTTTCAGTGTTCTCAAAACACTTTATTAACTAGCATGACCTGATCTTCAGAATACCAACATGGGGGTTGCAACCTACTAACAGGTTTTTCAGGTATTAGAAGTATAATTTTATCTTTAGACATTCACATCATACTTTATTATTAGAGAGGAAAAGAACCGCCTGCTGGGTTATCTTCACAACCTTGTTCCAACAAACTTTCTGTGTTCTTTCTGTGTCTGTCTCCCTTTCATATTCTCAGTCTCTCTCCTACTTGATCCTTTCTTTAACTCTCTCTTCTCTCTCTAACTCTCTCTTCTCTCTCTTTTCTACTCTGTCTGTCTGTCTTTCTGTCTCTCTCTGTCTCTCTCTTTCTCTCTCTCTGTCTCTCTCTCATACATCACACTCAAATTCAGAGGCCAAACCAGGAATCTATAACACAGGAAACGCAATTCATTCCACATTTCTACATGTGCTGTCACTCAAAGATAGCCTAATGCTGTACTGGGAAAATAGCTTCTCTCAAAAGAGAACATATGAAAACACTTCAGAGAGAATACCAACTACCTCCTTCAATCAGGTGTTTCTAAGGTCTTATAGGACAGATTACATAGGAAAAGAAATAAGGACATCATTTATCAACACTACTAGTTATCAGCAGTTTACATATGTTATTGCACTCTTCAGAACAACTTTTTAAACATATGATCCTCCCCCAATTTCTCAGAGCATACAGGAAATTAAAAAAATAAATATATAACAACATCTTCCAAAGTTATAAAGCTAGAACATGGTAGTACCTAGACATGACTCCTGGTCTGTAGGACTCTATTTCTTAACTTGCCAATGGCCCTTGCCTATAATCATTAAATCAGCATTTTTCAAACTTTTATATACAATCATCCAGAGAGCTTGTTAAAATGCAAGTTCAAGCCAGGAGTCAGTATCTTGTGCCTGTAATCTTAGCTATTCAGGAGAATGAGATCTAAGGGTTGAGGTTGGAAAACTCAGGCAGGAAGGTTCTGAGCCTCTTATTTCTTATTTATTCATTTGTTTGTTTGTTTGTTTAATTTCCTGTTAGCACGTATCTCTTAGCTTATCACCCAAAGCCAGAAGTAAAGCTATGGCTCAAAGAGGTAAAGCATTAGCCTTAAGCACAAAAGCTCAGGGCCAGCAGCACCCAGGCCATGTGTTCAACCTCCAGGACCAGCACACACACACACACACACACACACACACACAATGCAACTTCACTTCAAATGTAATAAATAACAATCATTTCCCTTTTTTAAAATTTTTTTTTTGATGGTCCTGGGGCTTGAACTTTGGGCCTGGGCTCTGTTCCTGAGCTTCTTTTTGCTGAAGACTAGCCCTCGACCACTAGAGCTACAATGCCACTTCCTACTTTGTCTGTGATTGATTGGAGACAAGAGTCTCATGGCCTTTCTTGCCTGAACTGGCTTCTAATCATAATCTTCAGATCTCAGCTTCCTGTGTAGCTAGGATTAATAGGCATGAGCCACCCACGCCCAACTAATCATTTGCGTTTTTTATTGTTTCAGGTAATGTTAGTGAGCTAGGGACCATACTTTGAAAGGCATGGAATGAAGAAAATGCATTTTTAGCAGTGCTTCTCAAAATGTGTTCCTTAGGCAAGCAGCTTCAGGAAATATCAATTCCTACAACATCAATTCCCGCCCAACACTTTTTAGAAAGGCACATTCTTGGCTTCCACCAGAATAGGGTCCCAGCCACCTGTATCTTAAGTCATGCTAGAGACTCCAATGGGCATTCCAGCACATCAATTGTTTGTGTCTAGTATTTCATATATAATTTAACTATATGCAGCCTGGAAGGATTCCTAATTACTAGATGTGAATGATTTTCTCTTCTATTCCTCAGGTCATGCTTTATTATTTTTGTGAAACTTGGACTTCCACAACTGACTAAAATGTTGTCTTCCCAGAGAAAAGTTGTGACTATGAAGGTTACTGTGCTCCATTCCACCATGGTAGTACTTGATCCCATCCTATCCAGTTATGTGAGGCCTCAGAGAGAGGTAGGTCCCTGGGGATGGGGTGAATGACAAGACACATGGCTCATTCATTTTTTCCCCTTCTAAAATCCATCTTTCTCAGATGGATTCCCTACCAATTTTCTTCCCTGAGTTTCTTTTTTAATTTGAATTGCAAACCTCTTAGTTTCACATTATAATTCTAAACAGTGTCTAAGAAATAAGCATTCTTCTCTTAATTTGAGAAAAACGTGTCAGATAATTAACACACATAAGAAAGAGAGTTATCACAGATCTCTGGTTGGGATGAGAAGCAAGACTCAGAGGAAAATTACAGTGTTTAAAAGACTTAGAAATGAAAGGTTTTAATTGGACTCCTCTAAATAATAACAAAATCTTCAACCACTGTGTTCTTCACAATAAATGAAGTATATGATTTAATCCCTAAAGCAATACTAGAAAAGCAAGCACTACTTTACTCCCATTTTAGAGATCATGTAATAGCTGAGAGAGAATACTTAAATTGCCCAGGGTAATATATATACTAGAAGTCAGAGTTGGTTTTAATTTAGACCTACAGGAATCTAAACCTGACCTCTTCTTAAAGATGATATCACCTCTACTAAGTATATATCAAAGAAAGAGAGTGAAATTGAAAAGTCCAACCTTAAAAGAGTAAGTGATATATTTCTTATTTTTTCCTGGGACCATGGTACTAAGTTTCTCCCTTAAGATTGCCACAACACTCCAGAGTCATCTATTCCTAGGTGGATTTAGTGGCCTGGGGATTTCTATTTCCAGTAGTGGCTCATGTTCTAGCAACCAAAGTACTCCCCTTTCACACACACACACACACACACACACACACTGCTGGGATCTCTGGACCCATGTGAGAAATTGGTAATTCCTCCTTTACTCAGTTCTCTGTCTCCCAACTCCTAGGAACAAAGATCAGGTTCAGGCTGATCTCAGAGCCAATGATGGCTACAGCTCCCCATAGAAGGATAGCCAGACTTCCTGTGGAGAATCAAGGAAGGGGAAGAAGAAAGTTTCTTGATTTTTCTGTACTAGAAAGGTCAAAGCTACAGCCTCTGTCATGGAAAGAACAGAAGCTTGGAGTCCTTGGGTACATATGATTCTGTAAGGCAGTAGAAGGTAGGAAAGATTAAATCACAGTTACCTGAAATATCTCTGAATTTACAAAATTCATATAGGACACAGAAGAAAATGGGTGTATAATACAGATAATTTGACATCAAGAGCCCACATTTCCTCAAGAGAATATTATAGGAGATCCCAATCCCTACTGATTCCTTATTATCTGAAGATGTGAATGCACTTATTTCATGAATACTTAAGAGATTTCAACATTGCTCCAGATTCTGAAGACATAGGCCATATAAAGTTTTGAAAGTGGAAAAAAAAAAAAGCATCTCCTCTTATAAACTCCAGGCACAAGCATCTCTCCAGTAAAACAGATGGAATTTCTTGAAACAATAGCACTTATACTTCTTTTCTTCCTACCATCACAATGAAAGTCCAATGGAAACTGATTATATTGCACAGAACAAAACAGTATATCTCCATCCCTTGCCTGAAGTCATTAGAGATTCAAGCCACTGCATCTGTGAGGGACTTCCATTTGGGGCTGGTTAGTTATGAGTCTATATTCACTTCAAGCCATCTGATTGATTCAAACAACTTTAATGATTCTAACAAAGATGAAGATATTAAACATAGAGCTCATTATTAGTCAGAAGTCTGCCATGTTCCCTGATGCATAATTAACTCCTTTCATTCAACACATTGAAAATAGCATCAATGAAGAATATTTAATTACCTCCCTCCCTAAGAAGGTCCCGACTCAGATTCAGTAGCCAGTTTTACAATGAAGTCCAATTTAAATTGTTCTTAAAATAATGTGTTCACTAACTATAGGGGAATCTGAAGTCCAGAAAATTTCAATTTAGGGAATAGAAATTACAAATGACATAACTGGGAGAAAAACATCTTCCTTTCCCTGTCATTTTTTTTCTTTACAAACTGTGCAAAGCATTATTACTGGCAGCATATTTTCTGAGGATATTTTCAGTATGTGGCCAAAGTCTCTTTGTCTCTCTCTCTCCCCTCCCTCTCTCTCTCCTCACTTAGTCTCTGTTTTTGTCTGACTGTCTGTCTCTGTCTCTCTCTCTCTCTCTCTCACACACACACACACACACACACAAAACCATACAAACTTGCAATGAACAAAAATGCCACATGATGCTGTGACCAGGGTATCATATCAACAATGAAATATATGAGCTAATAATATTGATGTTTCTACATCAGCCTGACCTCAGTGTTGTTCAAAATCTAGCTACCAGATGTGACAACTTGAGGATGAAAATCACAGCTAAGACAATGCTTCCATTATGCCTCGGGGGCTGGAAGGGACACAGCACAGGTGATTCGATTAGGCATCTTTATTTGCAGAACACAACCTCATTCAGTGAATGCAGCACCTGCTTTATAGCATAATACATTGTTTATTACTGTGGCCTTTGAGAAAGCATTGTTAAAACCTAAATGCTCAATACAGAATAGCTTATACTAACTCCAGATAGTGACAGGCCCTACCACAGGTGTGCCTTTCAGACTCCAAGGACATTTAGTCAGAAGAGAAGGGTCATTTGTAACTGTTCTCCTTATCATCAGTCTCACTGTCTCTGACACCAAACCTGTAGAGGTTGGACTATGACATCAAAGCCTGTCTGAAACTGTGGTGGACTTGTTTAAATGCATGATGTATCCTGATTTCCTTTGGCAAATTCACACCTGTGTCCCCTTGTTTACGGCCTCCTAGAATGTCAGAGGGTCAGACTTTTTAAAATACTCTTAACAGAGACAAGTGCGTAAAGCAACAACTCAGAGCCTTCAGCAAACCATTGGGAAAATGGAGAACAGTAACAAGTTCATACAGCCTGGCGGTAGCCATACAACCATGTACTAGTGATCTAACTTTCCATCTTTCTTTTTGTGGTACTGGTAGTGGGGCTTGAAGTCAGAACCTTGAGCTCTTGCATAGCTTTTTCAGTCACAGTCGGCTTGGTGCTCTACCACTTGACTTATCCCTTCAGTTCTGGCTTTTTGCTGATTAATTGGAGATAGCCCTTTGGATTTGTCTACCCCAGTTCACTTTATACTATGATAAGCCATGGGTGCTCAGCTAGAAGTGACCTAAAAAAGCTATTAATTATTCTCTACTATTGAGAATCCTTTAAGTTCACTGAATCTTGTTCTCTGTCCCCATCTCTTTTTCCTCTTTCACCTCTTCCTCTCCCCCTCTCTCTCCTTTTTCTCTCTTCTCTCCCCTTTCTCTTCTCTCTCTCCCTTTTCTCCTCCCTCCTCTCTTCTTCCTCCTCTCTCCTCCCTCTCTCCTTCTCTCCCTCTCTCTTGTGTGTGTTCTGGGGCTTGAACTTTGGGCCTCAGGGTTGTTCTTGAGCTATACTCAAGGCTAACACTCTACCACTTTAGGCATAGCTCTATTTCTGGAATTTTAGTGGCTAAATGAAGACAGGTCTCATAGACTTTCCTGCCTGGGCTGGCTTCAAACAGTGATCCTCAGCCTCCTGAGTAGCTAGGATTATAGACATAAGTCACAAGCACCAAGCCTTTGATTCTCCTTTGAAGCCTTTGCCTTTAGTCTTTGGGCTGATTACTTGGGTTTTCTAGAAGACTGCTGATGAATCCTATAACTGAACTGAGGTGGCCTAATCCAGGTTTTCTTGCTTCTAACCAAAGAGACTGGTCTGATGGAGCTATGAGGAGGCACACATAATAGCCTTTGACCATCATCAAGCTGATGATACCCTTGAATAGAACTAACAAATGCACAAGAAACCAACAAGGGCAAGCTAGAGGTATGACTGAGTTGTAGACCTCTTGCCTAGGAAGCACATGGCCCTGGGACTGATTCCCCTCACTGCAAACAAGAGATAAAATGCTTCATGAAATAACCAGTGCTATGTGAGAGGTACATGAGATGAGATCAGAGTTTGTGTCTTAGACTGGTCACACTGAGCTGTGTAAAAGAGACTAGTAGAATCAATATTAGTATTGTATACTCTACTGTATATAGTGATTTATATCTACAATTTTAAAACCTTTCACACATGAGTTTAATAATTCACATTTCCTTTAGGCTTCCAATAATGTAATTGAAAGCACATACATTTTGTGTGTGCTCTTTCCTCTCTCTCAATCTCTCTGTCTCTGTCTCTGTCTCTCTCTGTCTCTCTGTCTTTCTGTCTCTGTCTCTGTCTCTGTCTCTGTCTCTGTCTCTCTCTCTCTCTCGTGGGTATTGAGCCTTGAAATAAAGACCTCTTGCTTGGCTTTTTTATTTGAGTATGGTGCTCAGCTTTTTTCTGGTTATTTGGAGGTAAGAGTCTTGTGCATTTGTCTGTCTTGATTGGCTTTGAAACTCAGATGCTCAGATTTCATCCTACTGAGTTAGCTAGGGTTATCAACGGGAGCTACCCGCATCTAGCCAACACTTCTCTCTTAAAGAAAGGATTCAAGAGTATGGAACATAGTATAACCTTTCCCTCCTCGGTATCTGTTAAGCAACAAGGAAAATGCAAAGTGCAAAACAAATGCAGCATTTTCTGTTGCACCTACCTTGTAAAAGAAACAAGCCATGCAGTTTCAGTACTGAATTAGCCTTTTCTTCCAAAATTTACTTCTTTTATTGGGAAGGAGCAAAGAGCCACACAAAATATGTACTTGTAGAGTACAAGAATGTATATATGCACACACACCAATACACGTATGCCATGGTATTAATAAATCTTTTGTCTTCAATCTTTTTTCCTTTTCATTTAGACCATTACTTTTATTTTAAAGTGCATCTCTTATAGCTTTCATCAACCATTTAATGGACCAATAGGATAGTCTCGTGTATATATGATTAGGAGAGCTTTCCTATTGTATTGTTCTATTTTTCTTAATTTTTTAAAAATTATACCTGCCTGGGCTGGGGATATAGCCTAGTGGCAAGAATGCCTGCCTCGGATACACGAGGCCCTAGGTTCGATTCCCCAGCACCACATATACAGAAAACGGCCAGAAGCGGCGCTGTGGCTCAAGTGGCTGAGTGCTAGCCTTGAGCGGGAAGAAGCCAGGGACAGTGCTCAGGCCCTGAGTCCAAGGCCCAGGACTGGCCAAAAAAAAAAAAAACAAAAAAAAAAAAAAAAATTATACCTGCCTACCAAAGGACAGAAAAGAGAACCCATAGGCAACATGGTATGTTGGTCAAGCCCAACTAATTTTGAGATTTCTCTATCAAAGCCATCATGGATTTTTCTCTCACAAACCTACTATGTGGACTAGACTGAAGAGAAGCAAGAGAAAAGAAAAAAAATCCAGAGGGCTTCATTTTGTAAGGAGGAAGTAAATGAGCACATCTTCTCATCTCCTTGCCCCCTCCATAATTCCAATTACACCACCAACTACTGCCTGAGGACCCATTATCCCAGCCTAGAGTCCCCTCTCCAGTAGGAGGAAGGACTCCACCCACTACATCATCCTAATCAGCAACTTCAAAACAGTGTCCCATAAAACAGCAGCCGACCTGAAAAAGTGCAGTAATTGCAATAACACTGCTAACTAACCATTCAGTTCCACTTCTGCATAATTAAGAAGGTGCTTTATGACAGGCATTTGTGGCATTTAAAACATTAAGAGGAAAAGTAGCAGAACAGCAAAATGTGCCACATCAGGAGCCTGTACAGGGGCTGAATGGGGAGATAAGGAGTAAGGCTGAGCCCAAAGAAATCAGAATCTGTTTTCTTACTAGTGTCTCTTCCCTCTCTCTCTACCCCACACATTCTGTGTTTCCTTTCCTTTTCTATTTTTTTTTTCTTCTTCTTTTTCTTCTTGTAAAATGAGTAGCCATGTAGCCAGGGGATAATTTAGCAACTGGGTTTTTTTTTTTTCCTTTTTTTTGCAAAGGTAGCTGCTGTGTGCTTAAATTACCAGAGAAATGCTTTCAATTGCTCCCCTTTAGAATGAAAGCATTGCAAGGTATTTTCCCAGAATTGGAGCTTTGCAAACAGCAGGAGGCTTCAGGGGAGTGCTGGGAAAGCAGGATGGGAAGAGAGAAGGATGCTTGAGCAGGGTAAAACTCTAGTTTTGTTGGGCACTGGTGGCCCATGCCTATAATTCTAGCTACACAGGAAGCTAAGAGCTGAAGATCAAGGTTCAATGCCAGCCTGTGAAGAAAAGTCTATGAGACTCTTATATCCAATGAACTACCACCTCCAAAAGAAAAAAAGAAAAAGAAAAGAAAAAAGCCAGAAGTATAAGCTGTGCTTAAAATGGTAGAGCACTAGTTTGAGCAGAAAAAGCTCAGGGACAGCATCCAGGCCCTGAGTTAAAGCCCCAGGACTGGCACAAAGACAAACAACAACAAACCCCTTTGTGTTGCATTCTTTGGAATTCAATGGTAGAGAACACAGAGAAAAGATGACCAAACTATATGTAAGGAGTGTACCTTACTGCATAACCTCTCAGAAAGGGCTCTTTATCAACAAATCATCTTTCTAGTTCACAAACATTGACTGGCCCCCTACTGTGCCAGACAGTAAACTGAATACTGTGAATATGGAAATAAGAAAGAAATCAACTCTGTCCTCACCAAGACTTCAGAGTCTTCTTCCAGATGCAGCTCAGGGAATTAGACCCATGTGAGTACCAAGTGCTGAGGAAATCCACATGAAGGAATGTTGGAGTCCACATTGAGAAAGGGTCTCAGAACAAGGCCTTCATTCAGATAATATTTCCATATTAAAGAAACCATCAAGTCGTTTTTGTAAGGAAGCTACTGAGTCTGGCACTGAAGGACGAAGAGAAGTTCACTAGACACTCAGCAGAAGGCATAGATTATACCAAGGTGTGCAAAACAGAGATGTTTAGTTGCTGTTAAATCCAATGATATATAGTAGTGAATGTTAGGAAATCACGCTGGCACACTTAAAGTCATGCCAAATCCTTATATCCAGCTTTGATGTGGCTAAGAAAATAAAATTAAACAAAATCTTAAATCCAAAACAAGCCAACCCAATAAAAGCCTTTTAATATATAAGAAGCAGGAAAGGATATACACTGGAATTCCATTCTCTGTCAACAGTGAAGTTGGAGATCTGCACATTGTAATGCCATTAGCACATGCTTACTCATGTGAAGTAAATACAGCTGAATGCATCCATGCAGATAGTTAATGAAACCGAAACCATGCCAAATTTCTATCACTACAAAATATACCTATGCTTTCCTAGCTAACTACTACATTCCTTCATTTCAGAATAGAATGGAATACAAGTGTCTGCCTGAATCAGATACAGTCTAAATGGCTCAGCAGTGGCAGTAGCAAAACAGTATAAGTGATAGTACTTACACACACATACACGTACACACATATACACACATAAGAGCATGCATTCAATGAGAGCAATGACAGTGACCATAGGAAATGGAGGCAGATCTCTTAAGGATTCTTTGTTGATGGGAATAGGGTTTGAAGTTGGGT
Source organism: Perognathus longimembris pacificus (assembly GCF_023159225.1). Taxonomy (NCBI): domain Eukaryota; kingdom Metazoa; phylum Chordata; class Mammalia; order Rodentia; family Heteromyidae; genus Perognathus; species Perognathus longimembris. Next base: position 45,225,122 of record NC_063174.1, on the reverse strand, counting down.
CTTATACTTTGCCACTTGATCCAGTCTCAGAAGTCCTTTTCATTTGTAGTTATTTTTCAGAGAGAGCCTTGTGGGGTTTTTTGTTTGTTTGTTTTTTGCTTGGACTGGCCCAGGATCACATCAATTTCTGAAGTTTTGACATCTATTTTACATACATATTCTATAGGTAATAGCTGAAATAAGGCTACTGAATCCCAACAACTCATGCAGTTCCATTCATTCCTGGTCTACAGATGAATGAGTAATAGCATTAAGTTCTTCAGCTCTGGGCCCCCTGGTCCTCTGTGTGGAGGCGAGTCCACAGAGACGTTAGGTATATAAACAAAATATCTACATTATGTAAGCATAAGGTCATGTTGAGGTGCATCCTCAATGCATATTTGTAGATGGAAATGATACAAAGAAATCTCATTTAAATAGACTAAATATCTGCTAATAATAGTTTAATGTACAACATCCTAAATGAGAAGAAACACATTACAAGGCTGCCAATATCCCAGAAGGCATTGCCTTTGCCATCCCCAAAATGCCTCTGTAGAAAGAGCAATCAACTAGCCACACCAGCTGGGGTAAAACTGAGCAGGTGATTTAGAGGCAATAAACAGGGTAACATACTTGTTTAACCAAAACAGATACTGAGTTCTCTCAGCAGTTACTTTATCAACTAATGGTTTGGGCATCTCACTCAACTGACAGTGAAAGGCAATCTCTACTGTGAACACGACTTAGTTCATGTCACTGTTATTCATTTAAATTTCTTCAAGTGTAGTGGCCAAACGTGTACTTTACTATTTCCAGAAACAGTTAACAGGAAGGTGAACTACTAAGTTCATTGGAAAGGCAGGAAGGGTTGCAACCAAGGTGTTCCTTTGCTTTCTCACTATGAATGTCACATTTCAAATATAAGAATCATGTATCCTCAGACCATCACATCACAAACAGCCCCAAATTCTGATGCCACTTGATGTCAGCAGGGCACCAACCATCTGTTCATGGTTATCATACGAGATGTACACAAGGCTTGTTCAGAGCATAAATGAATGCAAAATATCCAACATTCTAGGGATAAAGCCTTGGTATTGTCTTTCTTCCTTTTTCTCAATTCCCATAGCAAGTCATGCACCACATCCCAGCAACTCTTCATTTAACATTTCTGTTAAATTTCAGTTGTTCTGACATTGCAGATTCTTTGTTAATATTCCCAATTATTATTTCATACCTGGCCCATTATAATAACCTCCTTGCCTAGGCTACTGGATTCACTCTTTCCTGTCCCTCTGATATAATACAGTTCTCCTGTGATCCTGCTAATTCAATGTTTAAACCTGTAGATCACTTCTGACAACCCAGAGGGCAACATTCAAACAATTTAACCTGTCCCTTCCTAATTGGGTTTGCGCTGACTTTCTCAGAGTTATCTCCCACAGAGAGAGCAGTTTCCAGACAAATCTCTTACCACCATGTTCTTTCTTTTCTTATTAGCAACAAGTATTTATACAGGAGGATTTCATTTTAACATGATCATATGACAAAGAAGGAAAAATGCACAGTAACCTCTATTAAGAAAACAAAAAACAAAAAACCTCTAGTTCTTTCTTAGTTGTTGGTAAGCCAAAGGAAGAGAATGTTTTTAGAAAGTATATGGATCAAAACATGAACTTCTAAGAACGAATTCAGTTCATCTGTGCTGTATTTTCACTTTTCTGGTATGAAAAAATACATATACCATACAAGGTATTAAGTCAGACATGTTTCCTATTTCTGTAATTCTACATGAGCTAAATCCTATGAGCTAAATTTTCTTATTTAAAACATATTTGATATTAGCATGGCATAATATATAAAGATGGTTGGAAAACTTCATGCTAATAACCTACAATTCTAATTTCCTTTTTTTTTTTTTTTTTAGAATGTTGCTAGAATTTATTTAGTTAGTTATTTGTGCTAATACAGGGGCTTGAACTCAGGGCCTGGGCACTGCCCCTCAGCTTCTTTTTTAGCTACCTATTTGTTTATTTATTTTTATTTGTTTTGTTTTTGTTGCCAGTCCTGGGGCATGGACTCAGGGCTTGAGCACTGTTCCTGGCTTCTTTTTGCTCAAGGCTAGCACTCTACCTCTTGAGCCACAGCGCCACTTCCAACTTTTACAATTCTAATTTTCTTTCCTTAGAATAAAATTAAACATAAAATTTCAGGACTAGTTGGGAGAAAAACTTGAAGAAAGAATACTGGTTCATGTCTTAGTAAGTTTTTTATGACATCTCATTTTGTTTTAGGAATAAGGGGCTCCTACAATTTCCTTTCGCAATGTATTTGTCAATTATTTAATTTGCCCTGAAAAGGCGTACAATGTTTATTCTCTGGCCTTCATACCTACTGACTCCTAATTGGATCACTTCTATAATAAGCTGCCTTATCCACTTTCTATATGAATGAATACAACTTTTCTCCAAGTCCCTACCAAAATTCTAGCTCCCTCTCAAAGTTTTCACATTCACCACTAGAGCTGCAGTTACAAATTTTATTTGTGCACTTCACTTGGGAATTAAGAATGCTCACCTTTGTTGTGTCTATTATAAGATACTTTTTAACCTTTCTAATTATTTCATCTGAGAAAAGCAATCTATTAACAAAAGATACCAAACCATGTCACTGCTTTTGGAAAAAAGAGAAAAAAAATCCCAAATAAATAAAGGCTCTTCTATGTATACCATAAAAGTATCATGTAGGAAATCAATACAGTGCTAGAAGACTCTGATGTTCATACAAATAGATCAAGGAAGGCCACTGCCCTCAATTCATATATACCCTAGTGAGGACTACAAACATGTCTATACAATAAATAATATAAGGTAAATGGGATAAATATAATAAAAAAAAAATAACACAAGACAAAGTGCTACGGAAATTCCATAGCTCAGCTGGAAGAGAACCGACTTCATAGGATACAGGTGGCCTATGAACTGGACAGCAGAGCAAAATGGTATTTGGCGCTTGGTGTAGAAAGAGCATTATAGGCAGAGGACACTGGGAAAGAAAGCCTGGATATGTGGATAGTTGTGCTTTCATAGAGCTATTGCTGTTCAATTGCCTTCCAGATTGCATTACCATCAGCCATAGCGGTGGGATGCTTATGAACAGAAAAGACCCAGCTAGCCACATCTAGGGCACACTGTGGTGTTAGAATGGAGACAAGTTCTAAGAAGGCTTAAACTTTCATCTCTCCACATCTGATCCTAGCATCAAAAATCTCTATTGTTTTACAAGGAAAAGATGAGAATCTATTTATAAATCTGTGCCAGTGAGCTTCAAGCAGGGTAGTAGAGTTTTCCAAGCTATGGTCTTGCTGGGAGATAACTTCGGAAAATAAGGAGCCCTATGAGAGACTTCAAGGAAAACATTATTTAACTTGTAAGAGCTTCTTCCCTTGAGCTGTTATTAAGGGGCACATGGCATTGGGAGAAAAAGGAAGGAAAAGAAAAATAACAGAAAATTTGCTTCTAATTCTCATTTTCAAAATTAAACAGAACATTATTATGAACTGCTTTTTGAAAAATAAGCTCCTCATTCTTCTTTTATAATATAAAATGATGATGAAAATGGGATCTTCTGAAGGAGGTAGAACCACAGAGAGGATCTAGCTGGAAATCAAGAAAAAGGTATCATATTCATGTAAGGATGAGCACAATTCCTTTTTTGTTGTAATCCTTTTGAAAAACCTCTACCTGTGGGTAAAACTAAGATCTACAGGTAAGTAAACAAAGACCCAATGGCAGAGTTCTAGCATCTGGCTTCTAACATTGCCTTGTAGCTTTACCTCAAGGCAGACATGGAGCTCTGCACTCATTTCAAAGTGGGGTTTGGGGAACACCTAGTATAAAGACAAAAATGAAAGGCAGAGATGGATCAGGGTCATAGTCCCTAGATATTCCTTCTCTTCATTTCAAAATCCACTCCCTCATAAAGCAAAGGCTTGTTGTTGCTCAAATCTGAACAAACATGCAAACAATAAGATAGGTGATAGAATCACATAACCGACAGGAGAAAATCCTAGGAGTCAGATGACTATAAATTCAGATCTGTACATCTTACAAATTTTTATAGCTCTGAGAGATATTTCCTTAAATTTTTAAGTATATAATGGGGATGATGGCACCCATCCTTGTGTTATTATCAAGGAGCTAAACCAAAGTATAGAGAGGCATATTTAACCCAGTGCCAGACACATTGCTGGCACCTTCTTAGCAAGGCTGTTAATATGATTTAAGGAGATGGACTAGGGACTCATTTATGCACTGATGTCCTGGAGGAGGAAGGGGATAAGATTCAGCACCCTGTGGCCTCTGCTGCCCATCTGAAATACATTACCATCACTTCCAAGTCTTAAATTATGTAAAACACATCCCTGTGGTGCAAATACCAAGCAAATGGTAATGATGTCACTTTGGCAAAGAATGTAAATATCAATGCAAATGGGCAGCTCTGGGAAAGGCAGCTGCTTTTATCTCATCAGAGCAGCTACCCTCCCTTAGAAGATTTAGATATCACCACCACAATAGGAGAGAGCATACACCCCTTCCATCCCTTTGCCATTTCAGCCTAGGGTAGCTTCTCTCCCCTCCTGGAGGGAGAGTAGCTCTGGTAAATCTGAAGAGAAATGGTATTTCGTGTGATCCTGCCTTTCTCATAGACAGAACAGCCATGAGCACAAGGTACCACAGCTACGTGGCAGGCAGCTTACACCCTGCAGGCTGATTCTGAGCAAGGTCTTGGGTGATGCCTGATGACTACAGATTTGATAAGAAAAGAAAGGCCAAGTATAAGCATGTGTGTGTCATGTACACAAACATCCACACCTAGACACACAAACACATACACACACTTTCACCTGGGGTATAATTTCTTGGCTTGCCTGCTTACTGACTGTTGCACAAAGCAAGACAAAACTGACTGCTGCTCTGAGGATGCTAAATGACACCATTTCATATTTGAGTGTTTGCTTTCTTCTTGATACATAATTGTGGACTCATCTACCACTGTTTGCTATGGGATTTGGAACCTTCCAAGCTTACGCCTGGACTCCTAAACAATAATCGGAACAGTCACTCTTCAGAGCAAGAGCAAGCTAGAATGCCAACATCTGAGCTAAGCGCAGGCCCCTGTCACCTTGTCATGCTAGCATGCCTGATGTTTTGTCCGGAGCTTTCTATCCGGATGCACTGCATCAACACCTCTTATCACCTTTGGCATCAAAACTGAGGCCAGGAAATCACGGCTCTCCAAGTGGTTAAGCAAATGCCACATGTTACAGGAAATTTAAAAAAGAAAAACAATAGTTTATTCTAATGCTTCTTTCCCCAGCCCCATCCAAAAAAAAAAAAGAAAAATAGAGAAAGAGGAAGGCTAGAAGCTGGCCAGTGAATGATGCAGAGATGATAGAAATAAACAGTCAGAGCTAAATGTATAAATACAAATATAAGCCTATGTTTCAATGAATAATTCACAATGCACACTGCATTGATGTGCTCAGACAAGGAGGGCAACGGATGCTCTTAAAGGGTGAAGATCTCTGACAACTTGTTGATTCTTCAGGGCTATTTTCTTTTCCTCTGTAAACACAAATAGACAGACACACATATGTGGTATATGTAGTATATGCACATAATTCAGACTGGTACAGATGAGATTATGCCCCCATAATTAAACAAGGCTCTTAATTAGATACTAGGGAAATCTACTGGGGACTCTACAGATACTCTTTTTGGCAGAGACCATGTCTTGAGGTTTCTGATGCCATTTCCTCTATCTAATTTCAAATTCAAGGACTCACCATTCTCATTATGCTTGCCCCAATTATCTGCCCCAACACTCCTAGGTCTTTCCCAAAGTACCTTGTTATTATTAATCTCTAAGCCTAGTCTGCTTTTGTTTTCTGTCCCATTCCTTACAAGCTAAGGGATGCCAGAAACAGACATTTCTGAGTTTGATGTAAAATGCATTGTGTGTTGACACATCTGAAATCTCTACAATGCCATTTATCTTAATGACTTGAGTGTTTTCTTGTAAGCCTGTTTTCTTCTAATACTGATTAACTGATATTTGGTGTTCTTTAGGGGAAAGTTTCCCTAAAATTCTATATATTAGTTAATATCCATTATCTGCTTCTCAAAAGAAAGTTAGAAGCTTCCCATCTCAGTTATCAAGTCATAGTCTTCACAGAATCATGACCTATCCTCACACGCTCTTCTTGTGGGCCAATTCTTTCTGCATTAATAAACATTAGTGATAAAATCTGTGGACAAGATCACTCTGAGCAAAAACAAAGAGAATGATGGGAAGAGCCTCTACAGCTCACCTATTGGCTTGTTTAGAGAAATCCTCAATTCCACCTTCCTCAATCTCACCTACAGACTTAGTGCATAACAAACACTTTCTGTAGTAACCAAAAAGGATAATTTAAGATTAATCTACCTCTGGGCTGGGAATATGGCCTAGTGGCAAGAGTGCTTGCCTCGTATACATGAGGCCCTGGGTTTGATTCCTCAGCACTACATGTACAGAAAATGGACAGAAGTGGCGCTGTGGCTCAAGTGGCAGAGTGCTAGCCTTGAGCAAAAAGAAGCCAGGGACAGTGCTCAGGCCCTGAGTTCACGGCCTAGGACTGGCCAAAAAAAACACAAGATTAATCTACCTCTGTTTATTAATGTTAAAGTAATCTACCTTTGTATTGAGAAAGTAAATACTTCTACATGCAAATTCTTACCAAATGGAGGATTATTGCATTATTGGAGTTATGATGCAATGTAACATCACTAACAATGTAACCTTCTAAGAATAGTTCCATGTAAGCCTATACTAGATATGATATGAGTCTAATAATTCATGCCACATTGCCTCTTAGTTCAAAATGTTAGTAAGAACTCCAACTTCAAAGTGTGGACACCATTTTTGCCCGTTAAAGCTGTACTGATCACAAGCAATTCTTCATTACAAATTATCATTAACCCTCTGTATTGAAACAAATGTTTTATCCTGCGTGTGCCATTATTCCTATGGCATACCTGTCCTTCACCAGTCCTTCAATCTGTACCTATATGATACAGCTGTTTTCTGGCTTTTCTCCCTCAGAATGCTTTCCAGTATGTGAATACACTGAGGTAATTAAACATCATACCTTTTAGGTACTGGGACTGGCTACTACATATGTCTATACATACGTGCATACATATATGCATTTATATATGTAAGTATATACATACACATATACTATATATTTTATATATTGACATAAATAGTATATATACAGTATATACACACAAACACACATGTATATAATATGTAATGAGAACCTTTAAATCTCCCAGGCTACCTCCCAATATCCACTTCAGTGTTTGAGAAGAAATACTTAGTCCTTGGGTTCTTTTACTGTAATGAAGAGTTTAATTTTTCTTACTTTAAGAAATCTCACAGAACCCAAGTTGTTTAGAAAAAAATAATTCCACCAAGCTATAAATTGTGCCAAACTGTATAAATTACAACATGTGCAATGGAAATGGGTAACTAATTAATACTGGTATTGAAAATCTAAACAATAATAACAAATGGATTTTTTAACCTTTCTGGGGAAAAACTGGACAAAACAGTATCAGACTAGACCTTTTGCTCTATGTAAATAATAATAAGGCTACCAATTCAACTAATTACAAAGTTCAAAGAAAAGTAAAAGGTTTTGACAAATAAGAGTATATAAAAAACTTCACTAGGAAAAAAAAACAATCATTGACCAGCACAGAAAATAATAACTCAGAAAACCAGGCTGCTATCCTAGGTTGATACAAAAGCATGTTCATTCAACAAATTCTTATTAAGTGCCAACTAAGTACCAAGCACTATGATGGGTATTGTAGTTTATAAGTAAATAAAGAAATCATTCCCGGCATTGAGCAACAAGCATGGCAATATTTAAGATAATTAGACTCATGGTCCTTTTCAGTAGTGTTTTGCCGGTAACGAACTAGGTTGTTGTCACTGTCATAATGTATCCATGTATGGCAGGATACATTGGCTTTTTTAAACTCTTAAATCTATTTTCTTTAAAACTACACAAAACCTACACTCTTCCCATATCATTCTGCTGTGGATTAGATAGGAGATTTGTTGTTGTTGTTGTTGTTGTTTAAGTTCAAATAGCTGCATTATCTTCTGGACATTTATTTTCCCTCTCTTGAACTTGGTTTATTCATTAACAATGCAGAAGCTCTACCAACAACTTAAGAGACCCTAGGCAGCTGTAACATTTCGAGAACAAATTGCAGAAGACAATGAGCACTCCTTGTAGAAAAGTTGGACCAACTGCTTACTTAGCCTTATTGATAGCACTTCTTATAAGCAAGAGTGCATTGTGTATTTGCTCATGAGTATTTGCATATCTAACAGCCAATGAGTTCTGCTGTCATGAATAGCATTTCAAAAGCATGTGCTTACCAAACACAGGGAAATGGAAATCTCTGGAATTTCATTAGATACTCCCAAGCAAAACTGACATTGGTTATATATTTTCCAAAGCCTGAATATTATGTGTTAATGTGAATTATTATTAATATCTTCTCTAATTCTGTCAGTATACCTTATGATGTATTAGTATCTGGGATTAGAGGTATATAGTATCCTGAGTTAAATTTTTTTTCTGACCAGCCATACTCTTGGGACAGGCAGGCAATACATAAACTAAAGAAAAAAATACTTCAAGGCACATCCCAACCAAACAGAATCCTGCCAAATTAGAAACAAAAACAGTTTCTTAAACAAGAACACCCATTAACATTGTTGAAGAGACAATGCAGTTCATGCAAACGGTAATGGTACTTCTGCATTCAATTTCAGGGAGGGCTTTAACTACTTATAATTGATTAGAATTATGGGCATAGCTTGCACCCACCTAGTAGCAATGCACATGAAATTCTAACATTGATAATGATTATTCACAAAGACCAAGTTCTATCTTAGAAAAGACTCCAATGAAATAAGAGTGTAAGACCACATCTCACACTTCTATGCTCTCTCCTCCTAATTACAACAGCCCATCACTTCAAATACCTCCAATCCCTTAAAACAGGTGTCATTCCACTTGGCAGTTTTTACTGCTGTTAAATACTAATTGTTCATTTATTTCTCATTCCAAAATCTCTTCAAGAGTCGAAGCTTTTTCTTCATTGAGTCAGCTCGTCCTGAGGATACCGCTAAACCTGCCTTTGATCAGTGTTTAATCCTTCTGGATGCTGGGGTGGGGGGTGCAGTTTAGTGTCTATGAGGAAGTAATTATAAAGAAAAGAGACCAGCTCCTGTTGGCACAAGCAATAGCCAATCAGATTCTCTTGTTGCTTCCTCTGTCTTTGGAGAAAAGGGATCGTGCTAAGGAATGTAAAGCTTAAAAGTCTAGTCACACTTTTAATTAAATGGGAAGGTGTGTGGTTTGCAATTCCAGTAGACTTTTTTTCTACTTATACTAAAGGATCTCTTTTTAGAAGCAGAGCTTTCATGTGGATGAAGAACAAGGGAACTTACACACCTCTCCCTCTCAGTATTGACAGGCAACATTGCTAGGGGTACAGTCTTGGTTAACTATTTGAAAATGTTACCTGAAAGCAAAAATCAACACATATTTTGATTTTAAAAAATAAATGACTTAGAAATTAGGATTAATAGGTTTGGAAGAGATGGAGGAAAATGATGTAGGGGGTGACCCTGATGGCGATGCATTGTACTCATAACTTGACATGTTGAATTGAAACTTCTTTGTACAACCACTAAAGATAATGATATTTTTTAAAAAAACTAAAACAGTTGCAATTACCTACTTGTGAAGTTGGAAGGAAGCCTGCCACATGGTTCAGGCAAAAATGTGTTTATTGGGGGAGAGTAAACTGTGGCCGGCACAAATGGAGATGTAAGGAAACAGAGGCAAGGAAAAGGAGAGAAAGTTATAGAGAGAAAGGCAGAAGGCGGAACCACAGCAGATGCAGAAGTGATCTCAGAACCTCTCACTGTCTGAGGACTGTATGACCAGGGCAGTTCAGGAAATGACCTCAGCAGATGAGGGCATGACCTCAAAGTCTGGGGTCCTTTTCTGATTCACAGGCAGATTGACTGACAGATGATTATTGGTTTCAGGTGGTTGAACAGGAAATGGGGAGGGGCTGTTCTCCTGGGCAGCCCTAACACTAAATGATCAGGAAATAAACCACAGGGAGAGTAGGCAATGCTTAGAGGAGCTGAAGCTAGCATAAATGGGAATAATGAGGCTAGAAATTACACAAGAAAGATGTGATATGAATATCTGAAACTACCTTCCAGCGGACAAGCACAAAAAATATGCAAAAAATAATAAAATATGAAACACCCCATGATTATTCAAAATGGATCCTAAATAATGTCCCATGGGTACAAAATAAAAGCAGAAGTGTTCGAAGTCATCTCTAGCTCTAATTTTCTATTTTCACCTATCAGGATGTCCCTAATAAATACTGACTTACTCAGTACCTCTGCCTATCTGATCAAAACATGACCCAAGAGCCTTTTGATGCACATTCCTACCCCTGTCATCAATAAAACTTCATGCGCCCTCACCTTCTCTAATACATGTAGACCTGTTTATAACATGTAAACATTTTGTACTGTGTTCAATATAAAGCATTCTAGAATACAAATGTAATGCAAATGGGATAAAAATAAATATAAATGGACATTCCACAGTTTTCATTGCACACTGCCTCGAGGGCATGTTCCCCTTTTAGGTCAACAGCTCCTCATATCAAGTGCTCATCAGTCAAACAATTGCCTACAATTCTGTTTCCAAGGCTTATCCATAATTCAGGAGCTGAATTATGGTTTCTCCGAAAGATATGTTGTAAGCCCTAATCCCCAGTACTTCAGAAGGTGACTTCCCTTTGAAAAAGGGGCACTGTAGACAGAATTCAGATGAGGTTATATGGGAATACAATAGGTTCCATATATCCTTCTGGGAAGATGACAAGATAAAGACATGAAGTGTGGTGGTTGTGTACTAAGGAATGTCAGAGGTTGGCAGCCAGTTGCAGAGAGTTAGGAAGAGATAAGAGAGAATGGCCCTCTACAGGCAAGAGGGGAAGAGGGGGTTCTGCTAACACCCTGATTTTGGATTTCCCATCTGCAAAATTGTGACACAATATGTTTCTGGTCTTTTAAGCCATTCAATTTCTGATTCTTTGGGATGGCACCCCTGGGAAGCAACTACATTTTCCCAGTACAGAGAAACCTCTTAACACTTTCCAAATAATAGATTGTGACAAATGCATGTACCCATATTGAACCCTCCTATCATTATAATTCAGGAAGGAGTGGGGAGAGAAAAGACAGCAGAGAGAATAGCTTACATCATGATAAGAGTTTAGCAGAATATAGATGCTTTAGGCACAAAGGCTTAACATTATCAACACACAGAGATAATATCAAATGATGTACACCTAACTGGTTATGTCAATTATTAAAATGTTCATGGTCACTGCCTCAAACCTATAGTCAGACTGACCATCCTGTCCTTTTCTCTTTTCCATGAGATCTGGCAAGTAAAGGGTCAATACTTAGTAGGAAACAGATTTGATTATGATTGTCCTCAGGTCCTTTGGGTTGTTGAGTATTTTTAATATCACCCCTGTCAGGATTGAATTTTTGTTGTTGGCTAAGACCTATGTGGGAGTAAATATTAGAAATCCCTATTCTATGCACATTCTATTTCTCCATATCAGCACCAAATGTTTATTTTCGTTTTTTAAAAAAATGGGAAACCTTTACATGGTGTTGAAAAACAGTTATCATTTGTTTAGGACTCATGCAATGTAGATTAATGTTTTTTTAGTTTTGGAGCTTGATAAAGGCTTAGATTCTGTCTCTGATCTCTTTTGCTCAAGGCAGGTGCTCTCCCATTTGAGCTACAATCTCCACTACTGGATTATGAGTGGTTAATTGGAAATAAGAGTCTCATGAGAGGGCTTTTCTGCCCAGGCTGGCATGGACACAATCCTCAGATCTCAGCCTCCTGAGTAGCTAGGATTACAGGTGTGAGCCACTGGCGCCTGGTGTGATACCCTTTCTTTAACAACACAGAGGATGGGCGAACTAATTCAGCAGTGATACTCACGAGATACTATGTTGGAAATACAACTTCAGATGGAGGGGTATCAGGAGGGAAAAAAATTGGAAGAAAATGAGAGAGGTGTGACACTGTTCAAAAAGAAATGTATTCATTACCTACTTATGTAATTGTAACCCCTCTGTACATTAGCTTTACAATAAAAATAAGTAAAATAAAATACAAGTATAAAGGAACACAGAGGACAAGTGTAAGAAGTAATAGGAGCCACACTTTCCTCCAGATTCAAGACTCACTGTTCCTAGCACTGCAGTAAGTTTAGAGATTTACATCTAACAAAACGATGGATTCAGCCTAATTAATTTTGATGTGTAGTGATTTCAGAGTGCTGTTTGCATGTGATCTCATCTGGAAACACATTTCTTATTTAACCATCTCCCCAAAGGATCATATCTTGCATAGCTTTCTTTTCAGAATCAAATAATAGCCTATATTAAGAAATAAAGGTTTGTGTAGCATTGAAGTAGACTAAATAAATTGTTTTCCAAGGTATAAATTTCTTCTATTGTAGTTTGTTCTGGCTGGGCTAACCCAATGGATGGAGCTACAAAGAATACATTCAGGTTCTAATTCTCATATTCTTTTTGTACATTAAAGGGCCACTAACACCAGGAATATGGTTAACTTGGCAGGTCATAAACACCATGTGAGTACAGAAGTTGACACCACTTGAAGAATCTGGCATTGTTTACTGTAAAAGTTCTCTGCACTGTGGCAGTTGGATACTTTGTCCGACTTTAAGTGCTATGATCTCTGGAAATTCTTTTTGTTTTGTTTTGTTTTTGTTGCCAGTCCTGGGGCGTGGACTCAGGACCTGAGCACTGTCCCTGGCTTCTTTTTGCTCAAGGCTAGCACTCTACCACTTGAGCCACAGCGCCACTTCCAGCTTTTTTCTATACATGTGGTGCTGAGGAATAGAACCCAGGGCTTCATGTATACGAGGCGAGCACTTTACCACTAGGCCATATTCCCAGCCCCTGGAAATTCTTTTTGTATATAACCAATTTTATTTTGAGTTCCCATTTCCCACTTGACTTCTGGTCAACTTTTGAAGGAGGGAATAGTTTTCCTTTCTTTGCCACCAAACCACATTTCAGTAAAAAGCTCCTTTACTTCTTTAAATAATTTCTCCACCAAGACCCCCCCCCTTCTTTAATTTCTGAAAGAATGGAGCGTTGGTTGTACATTTAATCAATATATAGAATATTTAAAACACGTCAGACACTTGAGAAGAATTATTCCCTTCACTTCTCAGATATTATCCAAGGTGGGGGGGGGGGGAAGATTAGCAACTTTACTGCTATGAGAAACCTGCAAGCTGTCTTTATTTTTACCAGGCATATTTTCAGTCTTAATGGACATGAGTTGGAGCTATTACAATCATTCTGGCTGTTTCCCATTGTGTTTAGACAACTGGAATCAACAACACATTACAGGATAAGAGAAGTACAATGAGGGAAATTGGATATATTAAGATCACCTGGAAGTTCCAACATAACTCGTGGGCTGCCAAAGGAAAACCAGCCTGTGGTGGCAGCTGTAGAGGAATTAGGCAGACCACAGGCAGGTAATAAGCAACATCTTGGCAAAAGATTTAGATGTTTCCCTCATGTTGAAGAGGGACCAGCACTGACTAGTGTACACAATCGGCATGCATTTTTACAAATATGTTTTTCTACCACTTCGTAATAATAATAGCTTCTTTCTGGTAAGCAATGAGACACATTTTCATTTTGTCCTCCATCTACTGTCCTCTCTGGTTTTCAGACCATTCCATAAGGCAGTATATGTCAATGTATACAAGGCCTTCACAATAAAGGATAAGGAAGACAGAGAAAACTGCCTTCCAAACTTTCTTTTAGCTCTGGTACATTTTCAAAATGTAGTTCACACATGCATGTCTGCCTAAAGCCATAGTTTCTTTTTTAGAGACTTACCATACCTGAGTTTAAAATTCCCAAGATGCATCAGTCTAACTTTCAAAAACTTTAAAGCACACCTCCTTAAGTTCTTCGTTCACATGTAATGGGCAGCCAGAATGACAAGCAGCCTGAGTTCCAGGTAAGAAAGTATACAAGGACATTCTTAGCACATATGATGGATGAAAGTGGTACTGTGGGCTAATCTGTTTCCCATCAACATTCACGTATGGATGCCATCACCTCACAAGTGGACTACTTGGAGATCTGTCTTTAAAGAAAAAATAAAGGTTAAACAAGATACATTGTGACTGGTATCTTTATAGGAAGAGAGTAAGGGGCACATACACAGAGCATCTGAAGACAGAAGAAAACCTGGCTATCTGTAAACCAGAGCTGCCTTAAGAGAAAACCCACATTTGAGGTCAGATTTCTAGCTAATATAAATAGTCATATCAAGAAGACTCTTGGGAGAGGGGAGAAAGGATGAGAAGAAGAGAGACAGAACTGACATAAAATTTCAGGAGTAAAAAATAAAACAAAACAACTTTCAGGTATATCTGAATTCTGGTGAAATAAAATGAGGTGGTTAAGAACTGATAGAGGTGTTTAAGAACTCAGGCCTTCTGTCAATAAGAAGCATTGATTTGCTTGAGGTAAGGTGAATCCAGGTAGCATATTTGCTGGCCTCAGTTAAGCTCTAAGATAAACTGCAGCCCCAGTTACTCTCTTGACTGCAAATTCATGAGAGACCTTCAGCAAGAATCAGCTTTTGGATTGCTGACCCGCAAGAAATGAATGAGGAAGTAAGTGTTTATACTGTTTTGTGCTGTGAAGTTTGTGTTTTTTCCTTTTGGAAGGAACACTTAACTAACATAACTGAGAAAATCCAAAAGAATTCATGTACTTAAAGACCAACAATAATCAACAACAGTAATCCAATACCTAAATGCAGTTTAAAGGTGGTAAAACATGGAAGCTCAAGTCTCTATATCTGAGATCAAAGTTATTACATTCCAATCCCAGCTCTGTACTCTTTTTGATATGAGACATGGAGCAAAGTTAATCTTTCCTGACACTCAGTTTCCTTACAAGGAAATGGAGATCATAATACTCAGACATAAGAAAGAATAAAAGAAATTGTTCCTAGAACCTGGTAAATTTGGTAAAGGATAGATATCATAACTGGGGAAGTAAAAATATTCTAGAAACATGAATCAAGTTGTTTACCTAGACTGAATTGTTTCTGGAAGTAGACAATTGTAGAAGTAGACAATTGTCCCAAGTGACAATTCTTAAGGAAATAGCTCTTAATGAAGGTCAGTGAAGAGTTCCCCCATCTTCAGAGTAAAAAGGCTGTCAAGTTTAATGAAGCCAATAATGGGAAAAACAGGAATCTGTTGTCAACCACAATCATCTATGTGGTGCAGTAGGCTCTTCCCAAAACCCAGTCCTGAAGTGTTAATGGAAGGTGGGGAAAAGAGTCAAACCAGATGCTATCTTGCAGACCTGATGAGATTGCTATTTGCAGACAACTGGGGCCTATCTCTGATGAACTACCTTCAGGGCTGAGAGGAGAAAAGCAACCAGCCTCCTCCCTGGAGGAGAGCTTGAAAAGCTGTCAGCAGGGAGCACAGCACCACCCCATAAACTCTGTGCAGATTAAATGAGTTTTCTAGGTAAGAACATGGTGTTAATGAATAGCCATTACAAACAGTCAGGCAAACAACCTTATATTAAAATAACTAATGTGATATATATCTCTTAAATAACTAATGTGATATATATACCCTCCCACATATATATACATATTCATATATGTGTGTATATATATATATCTGAATCTCTGTCAAAGAAGGTATTACCTTTAATTTAAAAACTCCATCCCCAGTTCCAACAGGTGAGTACAATAACAAGAAAAGAGTTATATTTGAATGAAATTTGCACCAAAATATCAAAACAGAATACTATTGGTGAATGGAGAGCAAGGTGCTTGCTCTGTGTTGAGAGGGAAGGACATGGAGATGTCACAATGACAGGTTAAAAATAAGAGTTGTTCAGGGCAATGTCTGCTTTGTCCTTAGAAGCAGCACACTGTCTAACACAGCTAAGATGCCTCATTTTTTGTTTGTTTTTATCCTGGGCTGGTGGGCCAAAGTAAAGACAATGAATGTATTTCAATCCCTCTGGATAGGCATTCTGCTAACAAAAGCAGCACAGCCCACAGAGAAGCTATGTAGCAGTATGGAAGCCTCTGGAAAAAGAAAATAAATCAAGTATGCTCAACACACATTCATGTCAACAAGGGAAGCACATTTTGCACACTTCTATCTGGCCCTGTGGCTAGTTCACGCTGGAACTTGAGACTTAATGATGTTGCATTTTGGCTCCCATTTATATGCCACCAAAACTAAGCTGGAAGCCACTTGAAAGGTCTTTGGATGCAAGCTCACTAAAGAGATTAGTTCATGGATTCCTAGGTGAGGTGATACCACTGGGTTTAGGTTATATGACCATATCATTAAGTCATTGATTGTAGGTAATGGAGCCTTTGGAATAATTACAAAAATATAAAGAAGTTATGAGGTGAAATGGAATACGTTAATAATAGCTAAAGAAGGAGGAGATTTGAGTCCAGAGCAAATACGCACGGAGGTTCCAGCCCTCATTCTGCCTTGAGTGTACTACTTTTACAACCTTGCTTTCTGTGAACCTTATCTCCAAAGTGCATCCCTGACTTGGATAGCCTCTTGGGTTCCTACCAGTTATAAAATGCCAAGGGATGAATTCTCACCTTACTTAACTCTGTGCTTGTCAATATGTTTCAGGAGATAATATTAGTGGTAGAATCTCTAGATACCATTAAAATGCCTCATGAATCAAATGATTAAGATTGTGAGAATCTGATGCTCACAGTGAGGAAAGTAAGACCTGCCTGCACATGGAAATTCATAGTGTAGTTACTCTTTTCCAGCAATTACAACAGCAACAATAGTAATAATAATGGGTAGCATTTATTGGAACACGTAATAAAGCCAGGCATTATAAGTGCATTTACCCATATTAACTCTTAAATCCTCACCACACATAGTTTAAAAAAAAATAAGAGCCTCTTTCACAAATAGGGAACATAGCAAAGATGAGAAACAACTTGCTCAGGTTTACATGACTAACAAGTGGCAAAGCGAGAAGTCAATCAGGAATACTTGCCTGCTGCCTCTGGGCTCTGGGGCTGAGAACAATCTGCACAATGTCTCTTGATAGAGGGCCCGGGTCTTGACTACCTATTTGTCTTTAGCTGTAAGCAAAGACCTGTATGTATTGAATTAATGCTTGCTAAATGAATGCCATGAACAGAGGTGTTAAAATAAACTGCAATAGCAACCTAGTCTGGCAAATTCCTGGGTAAAGGAAACCAGTGAGGCCACATAGTGACCCTAACTTAATTTGCAAAATTTAATTTGAGGTTTTCCTTATAAAATACTTATAATTAAACAACAACGACGACAATTTTAAGCTTAACTAATCCGAGGTAGCCAAAAGACCACATCATTGTATAATGTGAGATTTTTTTTTCCAACAGGTAGATCAAATAAAGCAACATTATAACAATAACTAATCAAATATATTTCTTGGTATCACTTATGTTTTAGCAGAGTCTCATACCACCTTTGGAGATGCTTGATTGCCCAGATAAACTTATAAATAATTAAATTGTGCCTTAGGCTTTTGGACACAGGTCATGTTTTGTAACTCCTCTATGACATTTAAGGATTCCCAAGGTGAGAGGTAGAGATGAAGGACCTCCTTTCATACCTCAACCTCTAGGCTGCTCTTTTCGGAATATTTTCAATTGCAAAGTGCCTACAGTTGATGGGACTGACTGGGAGTGTGTATTCAGAGAATGCTAATAAGCCACAGCTGAACAAATTGTCCCCTAATGGGGGTCAGGAGACATGGCTATTTTCTCTAGACATGTTCATCTCACGTCGCCAGTTTGCATCATTAAACACAAGATAGCTCATTCTCCATTCATGGTACTAAACGCCACAGTTTGTGAGTCTTCCTTGCTTATCTTGAGCAGCGGTTTTAAAAAAAAAAATTATGAAGTCAAATGCCAGTGGCTCACTCCTATAATCCTTGCTACTCAGGGAAGCAGGGATCTGGGAACTACACCTCAAAAGCCATTACAGGCAGACAAATCTGTATGATTCCTGTCTCCAAGTAACTGAGAAAAAGCTGGAACTGGAGGCATGGCTCAAGCTTTTGTCAGTGAAAAAGCTTAGTGAGAGCACCAGAGCCAGAGTTTAGCCCCACAGTATTAGCACACATCGTGTTTATGAAAGACATAATGATAAAAAATACTTTGCATACCCAAAAGCAGGAGGAAACAAATGTAAAGAGGTGACATGGTTGTTGCTAATGTTATTACCACCATTATTACCACCAGAACATTATTTTCCTATTCCTACTAGAGTACTACCAAACCATCCCAGGTGGGGTATGGCCATCCCTCTAAAGACCTAAGGCAGAGATGAACAAGCCAAACCTGGCTTTTTTGTAAAGAGAGCTTTTATAAATAAAGTCGTGCTATTAGATACGGAGATGTCCCATTCTATGCGCTGTATGGTCTGTGGATGTTTACCAGCCCTAAGGGTATAATTGAAAATTTGTAGTGGAGAGCCATCTGGTCCCAATAAGCAAAACTTTCTATTCTCTTCCCCTTTACAAAACAAAAATTCTTAAAGCTTACCAATTTTTGGCCTCAGTTGCTAACAAGGACATTCATCCTCGGTATAACATCTGAAAAAATAATAAATTATTCTGCAAGAGATGTGCGGCATGGCTGAGAGGAAAGACAAGAATCAGAGAAGGCATTCCCATCAGCTACAAGTGACCCAGCCAGACCTCGCTTTCTGTACAATGCAGCAACACTGACCAGAGAACATGTTCAATTAGAAGCACTAGATGCTTTAGCAAGCCCCTTCTGATCCCCAAGTCCTCACTGCTCCTGATCTTTAGCTTCTTGCACATTAGATCAGGTAGATTCCTTGGTGACATGACCCGTGGACATCTGAGAAGACTTTCCAGAGATTTCGACTGAATTACAAAGAGGTGAATTAAAAACCTCTTAAGTCTACAGCACTCATAAAAGGCATTGCTTATTACCTGGAGCCTTGAAAAAGCTGACATTATCACAGGAAGGCATGGGCTTTGGAGCATAGAATCCTATGTTGTAATGTTTGAATTGTATGTTCTTGGACAAGATACTCAGTTCCAACCCCAAGCGTTAGTTTCTTAGGAACAACAGGACCTTACTTATAAAGACTCATGCATAGCTTAAACATCATAATATACCTAAAGCATCTGACACATGACAAAGACTCAATAAATAGTGAATGCTGCCATTATTGTTATAATGCATAGGATGTGAAAGAAGCACACAAGGACCACTGAAGGGGTCACAAATACCCAGGCCGGCTAGCACTGGAAATACTTGATCGACATACTTGACACTCTTCAGCAAATATCTCTTAAGGAAGAGAGCTGAGAACTAGAAAGCTCTAAGACTGAATATTATTATTGTTCACTCATTTCAAAATCAACCTATCCAGATTATACAGTCTCTCTTCAACTTGCCTGCTCCAGATTGCATGCACAAAAGCATACACATTGCACATTCACATATTGCCAATCCCCAGGCTTCACATAGGAAGCCTTGTAGTTTCTCATCACATGCACACGTGCATGCACATGCACGCGCGCGCGCACACACACACACACACACACACACACTGACATTAATCCATATTGTCTTCTGCAAGCTTGAATACTTTGTTCAAGCCTTGCCTCAGAGGAGCAGGTGCTGTCACCTCTGAGGGATGATGTGCAAAGGTTTGATTTGCAGCTAATAGAAAAATCTATTTCTTTCCGTTTCACTTCTGTCTCACAAAGGCCCTCATGTTCCCTCCAGGAGACTCCTTCTTCTTCTGCAATAACCACAGAGATGACAGATCTCACATGGCAATATGAGCTGTCTAGGTTGAGTGGCGCCTGTTAGTTTTATGACCACTGGTCCAGAATAGCTTTACAGTGTCCACAACCCATCTTAATGAAGATGGGTAAGACAGGTGCCGATGAAATCAAATTTCTCTTCTTCTTTCCATCTTAAAGTCCATCACACTTTCATCCTCAGCTACAAAACAGCTGCTGCAGCAAATACTCAGCCACAGTCAATCACGGCCCATGGTCGACACAATCGTTGTTGAGAATTAAACTGGGAAATGGCTTTGCTGGTGTAATGATGCCAAATAGCAGAGAAGAAAGCCACGAGTGAATAGTCTACCTGTCCATTCTTTCTCTGATTAAGGAAATGCAACAACCTTTTGGGGGGATGATTATTATGTTGTAATAGAAATAAAACTCACCAGAACTGTTAGAAGTATAGCATATGTGAAAACTATTCTTTTAGTTATGTCCTTACAAATAGTCTTAGCTACTCTCTTGCTAGAGCAAAAGGTAAGAAGAAATTTCTTAGGTAATGCAGTACAGATGTATGATCCCAGTCGCAAATAATCTGAACTATTTATCTTTATAAACACCTGCTCTGGCAAAACCCAGACATCGAGAATTTCTATATTTTGGTTAAGAGCCATCCCAATGACCATTTTACTATAGATGGCAAATGTAGAGCGAGATTCTCCCATCCCCACATGCCCATCCCTTGGTACTGGGACTTTGTTGTTCCTCCTGCTGACAGATGTAATCTCTTTCCCACCCATTGAATCTGGCTTGGCCCTAAGACTCTTTTTTTTGACCAACAGGATGCAGTTAAAGTGCCATTGGATGACTTCCAAGCTCTCAAGAGTTCTTGTCGTTTCTGTTATAATCACTCTCTTGGAAGGCTGCCCAGAGATCACCAGGAGAAGAAGAAGCCTGTGTGCCAGGCAACTGGAAGATGAGAGGCCCAATAAAACAGAGATAACTCTATACCACCAGAGATTTCCAGACCAGAATGAACCACTAGAGATGTGAATGAAACCATTCTGGACCACCAGGTCAAGTCTATCTATGTTTCACTGCAGCTACAGGAAGGACTCCATGGGTGAGCCTCAGCATTGCCCAGACAGTCAAGCCTATACTTCTGATGCACAGAATCATGAGCAAGGAACAAGTCTATATGGTGTGCAATGCAGCAATAACCAACTGAGCTGTACTTCACCCACCAGGACCTCCGCAACCATACTGTGAGATTAGAGATACACATTCTGATCCTTGCTTCAGCAATTATCAATTCCTGACCTCAAGCAGATAGCATTTGAGCCTCAGTATCCTTGAAGATAAAATGTTTACTATGAAGGGAATCTGATGAAATAACACACCAAAGCACCAACATACAATGCTTGACATTCAGGAAGTACTCCTTTAATATCTGTTATTTCCTAACTCTCCTTAGTGAACTGGGCAACTACAAGCTGACATCACTTGAAATACAATATATACACTTGTGTGTATATACACTTGTGTGTACATATGTGTGTAAACATGCCTGTATATGTGCTCATCCTAGGGCTTAAATTGAGGGCTTAGGTGCTGTCTCTGAGCTTCTGTGCTCTAGGTTAGTGCTATTCCACTGGAGCCACAGCTCCAATCTGGCATTTTGGTAGTTAATTTTGTTGTTGTTATTTTGCCAGTCCTGGGGCTTGAACTCAGGGCCTGAGCACTGTCCCTGGCTTCTTTTTGCTCAAGGCTAGCACTGTACCACTTGAACCACAGCGCACTTCCGGCTTTTTCTATATATGTGGTGCTGAGGAATTGAACCCAGGGCTTCATGTATACAAGGCGAGCACTTTTACCACTAGGTCAGACCCCATTTTGGTAGTTAATTGTTTTTGTTTTTGTTTTTGTTTTTTTGGCCAGTCCTGGGCCGTGAACTCAGGGCCCGAGCACTGTCCCTGGCTTCGTTTTTGCTCAAGGCTAGCACTTGAGCCACAGCGCCACTTCTGGCCATTTTCTGTATATGTGGTGCTGAGGAATCGAACCCAGGGCCTCATGTATACGAGGCAAGCACTCTTGCCACTAGGCCATATTCCCAGCCCAATCAGAATTTGGTGGTTAACTGGAAATAAAAGTCTCATGGACTTTCCAGCTCAGGCTGGCTTTGAACCAGGACCCTCAGATCTCAGCTTCCTGAGTAGCTAGTTTTATAGGTATGTGCCCCTATAAATACTTTTAATCACAATAACCTTGAAATATGGTCTGCAGTATAGGCATAAGAATCAAGAAACTTATGTTGAACACAGGGTTTGACAATCTTGATCCATCTGTTTTTATAAACAAAGTTTTACTGATTCATAGCTGGGTTCACTGGCTTATGTATTGTGTACAGTTGTATTTGTAGTGTAGATGAGGAGTTGATTGGGGTGAGCCAGAACTCCACAACCCACAAAGCCAGTCTGTAAGGCTTTGTTCATCCAGTAACATGATAAGACCACAGCCAGTAGCCGCACTCAGAGGTATGGATTACAAAGTGCCCCTCACCATCTCCCCTTCTCCCATCAGCTCATTAGCCTTTACTGTCTTTTTATTGCCTTACCCTGCCTGACATTCACTTATCACACCCAATTCTTCAAATCACTAATCACCTGCAAATATATGCTGGGGAAAATTTCTGAGACCAGTGCAAGAAGAGCTGAGGAAATGTCAATAGCTGAGCATGGACTCTGTTCTCTCGTTTAGCAGACAATAGGTGGTCACATGACCTCCTGTAGCTTGAGGCCGTGAAGCTACACTTTGCACTAATTGAAAATTACCAAATGAAATGATTTGCTTTCAATGCAAACTTGAAGGGCTGGAATTACATCTTTATTATCTCAAGTGGGCACTTGTGACTTGTCTGTCTTTACCTGTTCTGGCATCAGGAAGAAATACCTCAGAAATTAGCTGGTGATCTCATTATAGGCCAGCTATAACCCATTTTTAGGAAGTCTGACAGACACCAAATCAACGCAGTAATACATATACACCTGAGGTTTGCTGTGCATAATGTAAAATTACTTGGTACTTCACAACTATAGGATTCAGCACTGAGAAACGTGAGACTTAAAAAAAAAAAGAACTCATTAAAAGTACACAGAAATGAAGACAAATATCTTCAAACTGAGAAACTACATTGACTGGGAAACAAAACTGAATTTAGAAAGAGAGGTGATAATTAAACAGCCATCTTTTCAGAAACATGCCTATCCTACAACAGAATGTGATGTGGGTGAAGGATTGACCCCCACCTTATTCCCTCAAGTCAAGCAGAACCTCAGATCCATGCCCACGTGTTTGACGGCACGCAGGTCATTCCCACCTTAGCTTAGCTGAAAGTTCCCTCATCCTAGGTGGAACATGGACATTCGGGGCCTGGCCCTGGACTCCTGCCCTTGGCCCTCAAGAGACCACAGCCCACTTTTGACTTTCTGTTTCCTAGTTAAGATCAATATAAGCCCAACCCCAACTCCACCTCCTCTCACAACCTCCGATCTCATAGGAAGATTTTTTGCCCATTGCTGGTTGTAGCTCAATAAACAGTCCTATCCTGTTAAAGATTAAGTCTGGCCCGTTCCGCTTCCCTTTCCCTCAATTTACCTAGCAGTGGGAACACAGAACAGAACATTAAAATAAAAACTCTGAAGCCCTTTACATGACAGAAACTATAATTTACTTTTCTCTTTGTCTTCATGATCCTGATCACTAGTAATTTGAAATGATGTCTCTGCTTACCCTTCCTGCTGCAGTCACACATATGGAAAACCCACTTTCCACTGAGAAATTTCCTTCTACACATATCCACCTTTCTGGCCTTGATGCTAGTCCTGCCTTTATTATCATACCCTTAGACGATTTTGAAAATTTATGAATTTGTCAATCCAAACTCATTCTCTTCTCATATCAATTCAGCCAACAGGGAATCACCCAAACATTCTCTTAAGTCACTTTATTTATTTACCAAACATTGGCCAATCACTTGTTTATTGTAACCCTAGCTAATATAGTAAGAAGGAAAATATATGCTGTCTGACAAGGTTGCCAAATAAAATAAAGAATAGCAAGCTGAAATGTGAGTTCCAAATAGATTTTTTAATTAAGTATACATATGTCCAAATATTATACAAAATTCTTATGCTATGAAAATTCAATTGATTATATGAATATCAAATTTAATCAGACCTTGAATTGTGTGTGTATATGTGTGTGTTTGTGTCAGCACTGAGGCTTGAACTCAGAATCTGAGCACTGTCCTGACAGAGCTTTTTTGCTCAAGGCTAGTGCTTTGCCACTTGAGCCACAGCTCTACTTCTGGCACCTTAGAGATAAGAATCTTACAGACTTTCCTTCCCAGCTGGATTTGAACCAAAATCCTCAGATCTCCACTTCATGAACAGCTAGGACTGTGAGTATGAGCTACTAGCACCCAGCTCAAATATCTTGAATGTATATTCCCCAATAACTAGCTACCCTTTCTGACTTCAGTTAAATCGACAGGAAATAGATATGAAACAAATAACACCAGAACCAAATGGAAAGTGACACCTCTAAAATGCACAAGAAGGGGAGTTGCAGAAGGTTATAAAAACACACATACTCTGGCAACTTGAATTTTGCAAGGAAGTAGAAGGAGTCTTTTTAGAGGAAGTAGAAACCTGAGGTCTGGGTAGGTGTGAGCCAGTAGACTGGGGCAATTGCTAACTTATGATAAGCAATGGCAAGCCTTTGAAGACAAGTTGTGTTATAATGTGAAGATCAAAGCAAAACTAGGGATGAAATAAGCTTTCTGTTTGTTTTTTGCTTTCTTGATTGTTGTTTCTATTAAAGGGAAGAAATGCAAAGCCAGATACATACTTTGAAATAATATGGTGCCTTTCTATAAGATTTAAGCACCAATTTTTTAGACTTGGCCTTTTCCTCCCTTATAAGTGGAGAAAATGATAAAGAATTTCAGTTTGATTTAAAGTAATAAATCATATAATGCTCATGGTACTGAATCTTAAACTATAAATGTCAAAGATATCACCCATATAATTATTATTCAATTCCTCCATTAAAGAGCTCTAAGTCCCCGTGCCAGCCTTCCTTACAATACCCCTCTATGTGCCCATCACTCAGAAAACTGGGTCACTGGTGTCTGAACATCTCTCTGAATTTTTAAAAAATATATTCCAGTCTATCTCTCCCTCATGCCTGTGGAAATCACTTTCCACAACATGATGGGAAGATTATCTCTCCCACAAAGCATTTTTAAATTAGCTAATTGGTTGTGATGTGAATTCTAAATTCCCACATTAATTTCTCTTTGTGATATTTGTCACACTATAATGTTTATTAAAACATTCTATGTTCTTACCTCTTCAATTCCCTCATTAAACTATTACACTAATGTGTAACATTAATATATAAATTAATATGAAACCACTTTGTCAGCCATTCAAAATATAGAAATGAATACCTCACCCCTTACACTTAAAGTCATAGTGCAGCACAAAAACAAATGCCATGAATAAATAATAACAACACAAATCTTGTATATTTCATATGAACAGCAATGAACCCTTTGACTGAGATATAAACCTCTTAAAGAGAAGTCCCAGGGGCTGGGGATATGGCCTAGTGGCAAGAGTGCTTGCCTCATATATATGAGGCCCTGGGTTCAATTCCCCAGCACCACATATACAGAAAATGGCCAGAAGTGGAGCTGTGGCTCAAGTGGCAGAGTGCTAGCCTTGAGCAAAAAGAAGCCAGGGACAGTGCTCAGGCCCTGAGTTCAAGCCCCAGGACTGGCCAAAAAAAAAAAAAAAAAAAAAGAGAAGTCCCAAATTTTAGTTATATTTAAATCTTTGGTACCTAGGAAAGTACCTAGAGTAGAACTTAATAGCTATTTAGTAAGTTTACATAATGAAAAATATACTACAGAGAAAGTACAGAAAGCTCACAAGCTCTCTGTGCAGATGGGAGGTAGAGAAAATAATGTAGAGCATATATTTTGGAATGAGGTATAATGTGAGAAATTAGTAGAAATCTACAGATTCTCAGTCAAATGAATAGTGCATTCTAAAGTCATCTTGATTTTTCTAGAGCCTAATGAGTAATTGAAGTTAAAATCCTAGGTGGGAGCCATATATGTGGGGTCTGTATCCCACTTATTCCTCCACCCCTTCATTCATGATTGTGCATTCTTTGCCATTGTTTGCCATTGTTTTAGGCTCTGAAAACACAACCATGGATAAAACAGCAAAAGTCTCTGCTCTTATTGCTTACATGCTAGCAGGTTGATGGAATTAATATACTCAGAGGAGTATGTATACATCATGGAGAAATTCAAGTAGCAATGAAAAGAATACAAGGTGGTACACTGGAGAGAGATTTGAAAGAGTGATTTTAGACTGGGTCATTCAGGAAGGGCTCCTGAGGTGATATTGAAACTGAAAATGTATGGTAGATCTATGAAGAATTCAAATAGCATAATCCTTTAGAAAGACTAGGTCAAAGCCCAACAAAATCAACACCAGGAAATGGGTATACTCAAGGAGGTGGGGGAGGGGAAAGACAAGAGGAAAAGGCTAGATGAATGAAGCGGGTAGGGGGAGAGAATTCAGGCAATATTTCATTATCTATACCACAAAATTAAGAAAAGGGGAGAGGTGGGCCAAAGTGGGTGAGAATGTTGACTGGGTGACACTGATCGAGATGCACTGTATTCATAAACTGCTTTGTTATATGTCATCTCCTCTGTGCAAATATTTAAGGATAATAAAAAGAAACTGAAACTTTAGAAAGGTGAGAGGACTGATGATATAAAGGCCACGCAGTGAGAACAAGATTGGTATAGTCAAGAAATTAAAAAAAGGGCTGGGTGGGGGCTGGGGATATAGCCTAGTGGCAAGAGTGCCTGCCTCGGATACACGAGGCCCTAGGTTCGATTCCCCAGCACCACATATACAAAAAATGGCCAGAAGCGGCGCTGTGGCTCAAGTGGCAGAGTGCTAGCCTTGAGCGGGAAGAAGCCAGGGACAGTGCTCAGGCCCTGAGTCCAAGGCCCAGGACTGGCCAAAAAAAAAAAAAAAAAAAAAAAAGGGCTGGGGATATGGCCTAGTGGCAAGAGTACATGCCTCGTATACATGAGGCCCTGGGTTCAATTTCCCAGCACCGCATATACAGAAAATGGCCAGAAGTGGTGCTGTGGCTCAAGTGGCAGAGTGCTAGCCTTGAGCAAAAAGAAGCCAGGGACAGTGCTCAGGCCCTGAGTCCAAGGCCCAGGACTGGCACAAAAAAAAAAAAAAAAAAAAAAAAGACCAAGTTGGTCAAAGACCAGGCTAAGGGATGAAACTAGAGATATGTGGGGACCAGATCATGAAGGGAAGGAATACAGAAGAGTGGGGTGACCTGACTGGGTGGATCTTGTCCTACAGGCCCGGTGGAATCATGGTAAGCCTGGAGCTTTGGATGGCTGGCTCCAGTAGTGGGTGAGTAGAGCATCAATATACAGAAACATAGAAAATTTGTCAAAGTGACTCTTACAACGGTCCAGGTGCTATCTCTGGAGGTATTCTGGGGGTAGAAAGATAGAGATGAGCATGGTTTTCAGATATCCATAACGACACTGAGCATCTTCAAGGATACAGTCCATGTTTCAGTGTTGACTGCAGATCCCACACATTGCCTTGTATTGCTCATTGCAAGCACTCAGTAATTCACTGTGAAATCCAATGAATTAATTTTTCATGCAAATACTATACGCTACTGTTCTCCCAACCTTCTGGAAATCTCAGAAGTTCTAGAAGATGCGAGGTCAAACAAGGTGACGCAGTGGACAGAAGCTAGGGCTGTTTCTGCTCTGTCAGTTAACACTCGAATGACTTTGGTCAAGTCATTTATGCTTCCTTAGTTTTGATTACATCAGCTTCCAAAAAAAAAAAATGGGACAAACATAAATCATGAGACTTGTCCTACTGCACAGGGCTGTGAGAAGGACTGAGAAAGATGGTGAATTTTCTATGGAGAGAAATGTAAAATGTCCTACAAATAGCAGTAGTTAGTAGGAATAGACTCAACCTTTGTTGACCACTGAGGAAAACTGGCCAGATTTTTCAGTACTGATTTCAGATGTAATACCTAATATGGAATGAATTGAAAGTATTACCACTGCCCCACATAACAATGGAATTATTCCATTTTTCTGTGTGTGCATATGTGCACATGTGTGCTAGTTCTGGGGCTTGAACCCAGAGCCTCTCATCCTCACTTGGCTTTTGTACACAAAGCTGGTGCTCTCACATTGGAGCCACAGCTCCCCTTTGGGCTTCATGCTGGTTAACTAGAGATAAGAGCGTCATGGACTTTACTCCCAGGGCAGGCTTTGAGCTGAGATGCTTAGGTCTAGAAATGTAAGCTTGATCCACCAACGTTGAGCTCACTAGTTCAAGTGTACATTAATAACAGAGATCCATAATTATTGAGCACCTAAAGTATTTAACAAAATGTTCTAGCACACAAGGTATACATAAGTGAAGTTGTTGCTCACACACACACACACACACACACACACACACACACACAAATCTAACTATCCTATTCCTGAGATATGCTCCTGGTCTGCTCCCTGACCCTAAATACTTTCTCTTTTTTTGATGAATTGTACATTTTTCTTTTCATGATAAACCATCCTCAGTCAAGAGCTCCTTGGGTAGTTAATGGGGTCTTGTGATGATCCTTAAACCTCTCCTTTCATTTCACTCTTGATTAAAAAGAAAGAAAGTGCGGGATCTAAGCCCTTGACTGATTTACACTTCAATTTAATTTCTCCCTTTCTCGTTCTTCTTCCCTTTCACTGGAAGAAACCTTCTATGTAATTAGGCTCGAAAGCTCTCATCAAATGGTTGGTTTGATTGAACTATGGCATGCTGAGTTTCCCTTCTAGTCTGCTGGGGCAGAAAGGAGGGACCCTCTGCAGGAGGAGCAATCCTGGGATAGAGTAAGGGCTACAATCAGGGGTGGCAATGAAAGGAAACAGTGTGTGTGTGTGTGTGTGTGTGTGTGTGTGTGTGTGTGTGTGTGTGTGTGTGTGTGTGTGTATGTTGGCATCCCCAAGCTCCCCTGCTGTCTTTGCATCCTCTGGGCTGATTGGTTGCTTATTCAAGTTTTACTGGAGATCAGCCCACTCACCCAGTTGTCAGCAAAACAGGTGACACCTGGAGGAGCTGGAGGACTAACATTGTGAGAGTGCAGAAGAAGTCCTGAACATAGACTCTGGAAATGTGTGTGGTCGCCTCAACTTGCCCCTAATTTAGAAAATGTGATTTGGGAACAATTCACAAACTCCTGGTCTGTTAGTTTCCTTCAGATTTTGATTGGGAAAGCTCTCTGAAGACCTCATTCAGGTATAGCACTTGATGACTCCACAAATGCAAAGCAGCTTTCAAGTGCATTGAATGGCCTGCAAGAGAGCGTTGTGTTAGTCGCATCAGCCAGGGCTTGATGAAGGATATGGTGATCAGGTACCAAGTATCTTTCTGGATTACCATTATTGAGGTATCTTGAGGAGGGAAATGGGGAGGGCTCTCTCTCTACAGGGTCTGAAAGGGAATTATTTATTAAAAAATAAAACAAACCCTCCTTTTAAAAGGCACTTAACAGATGACAGAGGGTGGGGGTAGACATACATATACGAATGCCCTGTAGCATAGGAAAAACAAACAGCATGAGTCATCTCAGAGAGTCATTGTTTATGGAGTACCAGGGCTCTGGGTTTACATTCCTATTTCAAATAAAAAGTGTCCCCTTCTGTGACGATTATTGATGTGCTGACATGAACCTGTGACTACGCTGAACTGATCAATGACATCAGGACAGTGAGAAACAGGTCCTAAGGCCTTATACATCAACGATGCACAGCAAGCTTAGTTTTCATGTCTGATCTTTGCCTTTCAGATCTGGAGTGAATGACAATGCCAAAAAGATCTCTAGGCTACATTATTTTTCTGGCTCGTGCATGTGCATGGTCACACACACGGTTCAAATTAAAAAGCCACTCCACTCGTGCAAAATTCATCTCATTAGCTTTATCCCCATAATGAATGAGCTGATGCTCATTAAAGACAAGAATGAAGTCGATTCAAGGTGATCTGAGGAGTGAACAGACACTTTACACGAACATTCAATAGATGAAAGAAGCCAACTTCTTAGTAAGTGGAAGGTCTTGGGGAAATTTCTGAACTTCTGAGGCTCAATAGCTTCCCTGAAAGTTCTCAATAATAATAGCACCTATCTTGGAGGAATTAGAGCAAGGCTTAAGAGAGGTAAACTAAAGTATTTGTTTCAATTATTGACACAAAGTAGATGTGCAGCAATGGCTGCCAGTATGAATATATATATATTTATAGTCCTCGCAATCTACTCTGCTAGTAAGAATAACATAAAAGACCCTTTAAACAAGTAAGCTGGGACCAGCAGCTCATGCCTGTAATCTTAACTATGTCGTAGGCTGAGAACTGGAGGATCTCAACTTGAAGGCAGCTCCAGCTGAAAAGTCTATGAGACTCCATGTCCAGGGGGCTGGTGGCATGGTTGCACTAAATAAGCAAGACACACGTGAGACACGCTAAGTTCAAGCCTTGCTACCACCTCTGCCTGCTCAAAAAAAAAAATGAATAAATAAAACATGTCACACAATATTTCAATTAAGGAACCTGCTTTGAGAATTCTTTACAATTTTTAAAATTAGCAGTGTGACCTAAAATTGACCCAGGAATCAGAGTGCTTGTCTTATCCATGATCTAATTGTCTTTCAGAGAAATAGGTTTATGGTGGTAGGATTTTAAAGCAACTGGGGATATCCTATTAGTTACCAATTAGAGAAAGCCCTAAAGCCTTTGCTGTTGATGACTACTTGAGTCTAGAATTTCAGCTAGATGTTAAGCGAACTGGAGAAGCACATTGAAAATTTTTTTAGCCAGAGCAATCTTCTTTCATCTGAGGCTGCAGCTAGCTGGCTTCTCTTTTCTGGCTATGGCTCCTACCCTGAAGGGTAAGTATCAGCCTGAGTCATGTTGCTAAAGACATTAGCTATACCTGTGGAGTTCTCTTTTGTTGCTGTTGGTGGTGGTGATTGGGGGGCTTGAACTCTGGCAATGGGTACTGTCCCTGAGCTCTTTTGGCTCAAGGATAGCACCCTACCATTTTGAGCTACAGCTCTATGCTTTTGGGTTTTCTGGTGGTTAATTGGAGATAAGAGTCTTACAACAGACTTTCCTGCCTGGGCTAGCTTTGAACTGCTATCCTCAGTTCTCCTGAGTAGCTAGGATTATAGGCATGAGCCACCAGTGCCCAGCTCTGTGGAGTTCTTTTAGTCTTACATGCTCTTTCTGAAGAGCTTTCTGTGGGGGTGGTTTCTTCAAACTGCTCATTTCACATCAGCATTTGGGCTCCTTCTTCCTTCTTCCTTG
Source organism: Perognathus longimembris pacificus (assembly GCF_023159225.1). Classification (NCBI taxonomy): domain Eukaryota; kingdom Metazoa; phylum Chordata; class Mammalia; order Rodentia; family Heteromyidae; genus Perognathus; species Perognathus longimembris. The sequence goes on along the minus strand of NC_063174.1, from coordinate 45,193,530 downwards.
TTTAAGTCTCTGCCGACAATCAGACCATGCCTGCCTCCCCCTCCTGCCCCCTCTTTGACACCTTCAAATGACAAAGGTGCAAAACCAATAGATGTTAAGTAAAACATCCACCCTGCTCCCATTTCACACCGCTTCATCAGCCTGCTCTACTGCCTAGCAACTGTGGTGGCTCACCCCAAGTTCGTGCTCAATTTAATGTGCCACACAGAAAAGCAGCCTAAATATATACCCCCAGTTCTGAAGCATATAATCTGTAAACGACAGAACAGGCGGATCATTTCCATTAGTTTCTTATGTAGCAAAAACCACAATTTGCACCCAAAGCATGTAATTATATTCAAATTCTGAAAGACTGCCTTGGAAGTAGTTGAAATTCATAGTTTGAGGGAAAGCCACTCAAGAGTACACATTGTAGTTTTCCTGGGGAGGGGAGGGGAGTATTTAAAGCAATGAGTGAGGACCTTGTGGTGTGTGGCTAGGGGTTTTAAGTGTTTACAGATGCTCCTGAGGTGTTTTAGGTGTTTATAGATGCTCCCTCACTGGCAAGGAGGGGGTCCAGACAGGAGCTGGGAAAGTGTCCTTTCCTAAGAACTCAGGTATAGCTTGTAGATAGGTATCAGTGACAAGTGCCTCCAAGAGCTATTTCAGTTCTGTCTCCTGGCAAGTGAGAGTCAAGCAGAAGAATCTCTCTAAGCAGGACCTACATCTGACCACTCCTTGCATTGAGGACTTCTACACTGGGAAAGCCTTCTCCACACCTCAGATAGACCCCACCCCTCCAAACAACTCATTTTAACATAAGGCCAAAGAAGTTCAAGGCCAGCCAAATCCACGCCCCTAGGACTCCATTGGAGAGGAGAGGGCTCCACAGAAAGAGGGAGAGAAGGGAAGGTCACAATGACAGATTCTGGAAGGAGCGAGAAGCTGTCCTTTTTCTCTATTAGAACAGAGAAAGAGAAAGGCCGCGGACTTGATTGCTGGAGCCTCTCTATTTCTCCGTTTCTGATACTGGCTGGGCTCTCACTTTCCCTACATGTGGGAAATAGCTCTCTCATTTCCCAAGAGCTCTGTGAGACTTGGGATGGGTCTGTTGACTTCCCCACCTGTAGCTTCTTGCATAGCTAACATTCCTCCTTTCCTAGTACCTGAGAGTGGATCACAGGACACCTCTTGTTTTCCTTGAATTGGAAAGGGTTAGGTAGACTGACATATACCAAAATGCCTACTGTGCACTGAATGTGTGTGTGTGTGTGTGTGTGTGTGTGTGTGTGTGTGTGTGTGTGTGTATACCAGTACTGGGGCTTGAATTCGGGGCCTGAACACTATTTGTTAGCTTTTTCACTCAAGGTTGGCACTTATCCACATGAGCCACAGCTCTACTTTTTGCTTGTTAATTCTAGATAAGAGTCTCATGGAGCTTTCCTTCCTGGGCTTAGTTTCAAGTCATAATCCTCAGATCTCAGTTTGCTGAGTGAGTAGGATTATAGGGAGAGCCAACAGCACTCGGCATGCTGGATACTCTTACACATACTTTGGAATGGTGTGTCCACTAAACAGAATGCTTCAATGATCTGTATGCTCTATTCTAAACCAAAAAAGAAAAAAAGAAAGAGAGAAAGCTTCATGTGTTTGCTTTTTATGTTTTCTGAGCCAGTGCTGCTGTTTGGTATGGCAAAAAGACTGAGAGTTGTGTGGTCACAGCTGGATTTCAGTCGTAGCATTATCACCATATGACCACATTCATATTACCATATTACTATATCATTTCACTCAAGTTAAATAACATTATTAATTTCAGAGGCTGGTGAGAACTGAATGAAATCACATATGCAAAGCGTTTGGAAGAATAAGTGGCACACAGTAAGAGTATATTATATATTGGTGTATGGTCCAAGCAAGTATTTCTCAAAATTCTAACTGCAAGTAGAAATAAACTGCTCATTCTTTATAAATGCAGTCACTACTCTGCCTCCTGCCCTGATATGGATAAACAGAGTAGAACATTTTAAACACAACACAGGGCTCCTTTCTAGTACAGACCAGATGTATTTAAAGAAAAGCTGCATTCTTCCCGTCTCAGTGTGACTGTGGTAAAGTTGGACTGTGAGCTTTGTATCATCCCAGTGTGCTACTCTGTATATCATGCTACTTCTGTCTGCTGGGAAAAGAACAAAAACCTGGTCTGTTGCTTTGGTAAAGTTATTATGACAGTCAAGAAAATCAACCTATCGCCAGTTCATGTAATCCTAGCTCCTCAGGAGATCTGGAAGTTCTGAGACCTGAGATCTGAAGATCACAGTTGGAATCCAGACTGGGCAAACAACAGTACACAATTAACCAGCAAAGAGCTAGAAGTGGATGTAGAGGCTCAAGTGGTAGAACATCAACCTTGAGTAGAAGAAGCCAAGAGAGGGCATGATGTCTGAGCTCAACTCCCAGTACTGGCACAAAAAAAAAAAGGAAAGAAAAGAAAATTGATTTATGAAGTACAGACAGATCTGCGGACTTGGGTTTAGATAAACAGTGGTAGCTTTAAAGATATCAAAGTCAAGAGGCAGTAAAAGGACCAAGTTTTCCCCAGCTACTCTATTAAGGCACACATGCATACGACATGTCACATAGTCTCTGTAGGATGATGGAAGAGGACATGAAAAAAGATCAGGTGCCCATGAAATGTCTAAAAGTTAAAAGGTTAATTTCATAAAACATAATGTCACATCCAAAGTCACAGAGTTGGTGCAGAAGAAAACTTGGAATTAAAATCTGTGACCCTGCTCTGTATCTTCTCCATAAGCATTCTGGTTTTAAATTCAGGTTCCGCAAAGTCAACTCTAAAGGTTCTAGCATAATAATGTGCTCCTATCTACTCTATAGCCTTTGAGCCCTGGAAAGTAAAAAATACAAAAAGTGACATTAAATGAAGCGTTCTTTTTTTCCCCTCATATGAAGACATTTGTCCTTAAATAAAAGGGAAGATTAGTTAAGTTACTTCCTACTATGAACTAAAACAAAACTTTCAGTTTCCAGTAGATATCCAGCATAGAAATGTTTAACTTACAAAGATTTATTACAAATTTTGAATTTCCAAAATGGCCTCAGTATATTTCTCAGAATGTCTTCATTTATATTTCAAAAGACCTCCAAGCTTTGTAAGTAGTTTGTTATAATTTGATTACCCTTCCTAAAATTTGCACGGCACGGAATTCTACCAGAGGAGATACTTCTCATCAGTCAAAAGCTGTCTTATTTTTTTTTTCTCATGCTATAGTCTTCTAGTACATAAACAAGAAAATACTCATTAAGACTTTCTTATCTACATTTTCCCAAAGAATTAGTACTTTGTTTACATAAAATGAAGTAACTCCTCAAAGGCAAAATGTGTGGCTATAGATACAGAAGTGAGAAGGACTTGTAGACACACAGTCTTTAACTTTAACCAAGCCACCAACCAGCAAACTTTCAACAGTGAGCACCCTCCACTTTCTACAAGGAATTGGAAGAGGGTAGCCTTAAGCTATTTCTCATCAAAGATTTAACTTGCATAGTGTGATCTATAATATACAAAGCACATGCTGTACAGCCTTCCATACAATTCTGTGCCTATGCCTGGTAAGTATCACCCTCACCATTCTTAGTTTAAAGATGAAGACATAGAGATGGAATCTTTACTCAAGCCAAGTGATAGGCATAGGGTATACAACCTCTAAATCCTGGGGCTGATTTTCCCTATCTCCACATAATAAACAGCAAATTTCCATTAAAAATCCATTTTCATGCACCTGTTATTCTCATCAGAACATTATCATAACTGTTATTTCAGAAGTATCTGGAGAAAGAGACAGAGAGAGAAAGAGAGAGACAGAGACACACAGAAAGAGACAGAGACAGAGAAACAGAGACAGACAAAGAGACAGAGAAACACAGAGAGATGGTGAAGTAGGAGAGGAAAGGGGGGAGGATAGAAAAGAAGGAAGGAAGGAAGGAAGGAAGGAAGGAAGGAAGGAAGGAAGGAAGGAAGGAAGGAAGGGAGTAGAGATGTACATGTGGGACAATTGGAAAAGAAGAATAAAACTGGCACAGGCTAGCTGGAGGCAGATTTTGAAGGACTTTTAATTTTTCACCAAATAATATGGATTATTGTTTCATGGAGATGGGATTTACATGGGGAGATTTTACAAAGGTGAGATATAACCAGAACTGCAATTTAGAAATTTTTGGATTACTCACATTCAGGAATTTATAATTTATCACATATTTACTCAATGGTGATTTTGTTATGTAGTAGACAAGCTACTTCAGGTTTACATTTTAAGATAAGTTTAAGCTGAGCAGAAAAAATTCTCTTTTTAAGGGAGGATAGTTAACTTGTTTTTCTCTACTTAAGGATGAGTAGTAGGGAAGAGAATTGGTGGTATGTGTCTCAGAAAAGGAAAAAAAAATGAGCGACTGTGAGCCACAAAAGAAGTTGAGTGGGGGATGGGAGGCCACGGTCTACAGGGGGTCTAGATAAGGTCCAGGGCGTTAACATTAGGCTCTGTCTTTAGGGCACACTCTGTGTCAAACAGACTTATATACATGAGCATCCAGGTCTTGACACAGCAATTCAGCAGAAAACAAAACAAAACAAACCACCTGAAACCCTAAGTTTTAGATAAATATTTTGGCCTTGTTTTCCCTATATGCGTAAATAGAATTTTTCTTCTTGAGTCACCACCTTAATGTTTTGTAAATCACTGTGATTGTCTCTACAGTTTTATTTTTCCATTGTATAAGTCTGAGTTTAACAGAAATTATTGGCACAATAGTACAGCTTTACTGTACCAATGACTAGATCCTGGGAATGACAAGAAACAAGAAACATTATGGGTGTACCCACAAATTCCTATGTGAAAGCCCTAATCCTCAGTATTTAAAAAAATTTAGAAAAGCAGCCATGATTGGAGAAAGTCCTTTAAGGAGGTGACTAAGATAAAACAAAACAAAACAAAAAACTAAGATTAAGAAAAAGCTGTCAGGGTGTGCCCCAATCCCATATGATGGGTTTTCTGATAAGAAGAAAATTTGGAAATGGAGATACCAATTCTGCATGCACCCAGAGCAAAGTTGATGTAAAGACACAGAGAAAATGGCCATCTATAAACCAGAGAAAGAGAGAATCTCAAAAGGTATCAATCAACCTTGCTAACATTTTCATCTTGGCCTTCTAGCCTCCAGAACCATTACAAAATAAATTTCTATATATAAACAAACCAGTCTATGATATTTTGTTACAGTAGGAAAAAGTTCAAGGTTTGTTCTCAGAAATTTGTCTCTCTCTGGGATCATTCAGGGTCCTAAAGATGCAAACTTTTGCACGCCAATAAATTAATTCTCTAAAGTGAAAACTAAACTATATTATCTCTTCCAGATTCAATCTAAATGAATAAAATTCTTCTGAGGAATTTTATGCATCATTAGTGAGTGGAGGGTTTTATTTTTCCCCCTAAGGGAACTGTTTTATGAATATCTCATTTCCGCTCCCTGATAAGGCAGCTCTACCTTCACCTTGTGCAATGTCCATGTTGAAAACTTCAAAACAAAAATTTCCACTAGGATATAAACCTCCTCTGAAAGTCTTACAAGAAGTTCATTTCCAGATCCACTACTTGCCAGCAAATTTTACAGGAGGGGAAAAATGCATATAGAGGGAAAAAAGGAGAAAACAACTTAATTAATTCCTCACCAAGACCAAAGACATATAAATCTTATCATTTTTATCTGTCAACCAACACTCTGAATTATTCAACGTACTGATTCCCAAGAAAGACAGCAGAAAGTGGTTAGAAAGCAGCTGGCAGAGCAGAATAACGTGCTCAATAGATTAGAATAGTCTTCTTAGTGGCTGGGAAGACTTCACACTGAGAGGGTCTCTGTGCAAAGGAATGAGCAGTAGAATGTTTTCTAAAATCTCCTGAATCACAGATCACAAATGAGACCTCCCCATATCCCCCCTAAACACTTCTACTAAGATAATTTTGGACCTTCATGTCCCCTAGTCAGTGCATCTCCTTCCCTCATCTCTCTCTCTCTCTCTCTCTCTCTCTCTCTCTCTCTCTCTCTCTCTCTCTCTCTCTCTCTCTCTCTCTCCTACTCCCTCTTTCTACTCCGTTTCTGATTAACAGGTCTTCCTTCAAATGTATTAATGCATGTTTCCTTTTGAAGTTAAACTTCCCAATGATACTATATAGTTACCAAGTCCTCTTAAATCTCTAAGAGTTAGAAAGTCAGCTATGTGTGGAGGATAAAATAGAAGATACACAAAATCTGGGAGCATCAGACAGAGCTGCTTTCAAAACTGTAACTATTAAAGCAGTCTTCAAGCAGAAGTATACTGGAGTTCCTAAAGATGTGAGAAAAAGAATAACTAGAAGGGAAAAATGTACAAAGCACCCTTATGAAACCAAAGGCTAGGACACAAATGTATTTTACTCTCGTGTTCTCTACCACTACACAAATCACTACCTAGCACTTTGATAAACATAGCATTTAAGTACGGAAAGAAACCCCAGTGTGAAAAATATGTAGTGAGTTTTTGAGAAACAGTAAAACACAAGTAGATATTTATGCAGGATATTGAGATTCTATATTCATTGACTTCACTCTGAATCTGGGTCCTTATTCACCAACTACTTTAATAAATACTAAAGCACTTATCATTTACAGTGGGTCAACAGACTTCCTAAACTATCCTCACACAAAGCCTAGCACTTACAAAGTACTCAGTAAGTGTTAACGGAGTGATACTGTTGAATAGCAGCGAACATAAAACAGCGAATTTAAGAAAAGGCTTTGAATAATGAAGAGAGGAATAAGAAGTTCTTGTAAAGAAGAGGGTTAATGCTATTCTGTGAGCATTGGGGGAGGGTGTCCTGGGGGAAGTAGTTTTTTTTTTTTTTCTCCCCAATTTATAGAAGAGTTCAGCATCCTTTTGACTGCCCCCACATAGGCCAGGAGCAAATCTATAGCATAATCAATTTGTTAAAGATCAGCACCAAGCTTGGATGAAAGTGTGGGGAAAAATCTCAGCTCTCTGGGTGATATTTATTTCTCCTACTCCTCTATACAGATAGATGGTAGACAATATGATGGTGGTGGCAAAACTGACAAACAGCAGTCATGAGGAGTTTTGGCTTCTCACGAAATGAGCAAGAAATCAAGGATATTTATTATTATCATTAATTATTATTACATCTCTGGAGTGAAAAGGAGTTGTTGCTTTACACTAGCATGAAGGGTAAACAATATGGCAAGGGCTTTGGATTGAGGCTGACATTAAACCACAAGTAGGAATCATCAGGGACATGGTGCTATTTCTACCACCACACCCACCCAAAAGATTTAGTTTTTAATTGCTACTAACTAGGACTTTGTCTTGAAGAGGGGGAAGCAAGTTACCCTAAGTTAAGAATGAGAGGTACTAATATTAGCAAATCCCCATGGGGTCTTGAGTTCTTTTGGTATCAGAAGGCAAAAAGTCGCAGCTGAGATGCAGCAAAGAGCCAGAGGGCATGGCATCTTGTTCATAGCTGCTTCTCTGAAGGCCTCTTCTACAACCTCTGGCCATTTGCTTACTTTATTCTCCTTTTCCATGACACTAAATCTTATCAGTGGTGGGATAATGAGACCCTAAACTGGGAAGCAGTCAAAAAAGGTTTAGAGGATTCGAAGCAACCCAAATCATTCACAGAATAAAGTAGAGAAGAGTCATGATAATCTGTATAAGACTCAATCTCTTTAGATGAGAGAGAAAAAAGGAGAAGGAGGAGGAAGAAGAGATGAGTAATAAAGAGGAAGAGGAATGAAAGTTAGCAAAAGGGCAGGCAGAAATGCTTAAGAACCACCAGGCAACATTCCGTTCTGCCAATTCCAGTACTTACTAGTAGCTGATTTTAACTGTTTGCATCCTAAATTTAAAAATAAATAAATAAAGCAGCTAGACCCTGCCAGCCTGTAACCTCTAACTAATGCATAATCTTCATCTCCCTGCTGATCATTTACACTAATTATCAAAATTTAGCTAATTATCAGTGAGCATTTCTGTGTTTAATTATGGTTATTAGTAATAGTCTGGCTTTCTCCCCTATCTCCCCTTTTCCTCTTTTCTTTCCTACCCCCTCTCCCATGTACCCCTGCTCCTTAGGAGCTATGTTTCCCTTGCTTTGTAAAGGCTTCTTCCTTTCTCCAATGTGGCTCATTCCTAGGGTTATTCTTCTGCTTTCAGAAAAAGCTTACACCAGACCCAGCAGGAGTCACGGGGAAAAAAAACAACCAACCCAGCAACCTAGACCTGATCAAGCATTTAAGCAATCCTTCCCACCAACCCTACAAGCCCAGCGCTGCTTGACATTCCATCAAATACAATTTAAAGAAAGAGGCAAGAAGTGCCAGAGTGTACTGGCATTTCCTCAGCGTGTTTCCCCGTCTCCAGACAGCACTGAGTGATAACGCCCTGCAAGGAATCAGGGGGAAGAATCCACTGTCCCAACGGGATCTGCTGGCAGGGTTTCTGCAAAATACAGAGGAGGTCAGGGCCCCCTAGGGCGGCTCACACTGCCGCTGGCTGGAGGGCCGGGCCCCTGCTGTGTCTCCCACTCTTCCCCTTCCTCTTGCCATCAGAATGGAGTGCATAGTAAACAAACAGGGAAGCTCCCTTCTTGGAAACAGTTTACTACAGCAGGCTCCTACCTTAGCCAGCTCAAGGTGGAATACATTTTTTAAGAGCCACCAGTCTCTTCCTTCAATAGCCATGTAAAGAGAGCTGGGGAAAGCAAACTCTGCCATATCTGTGTTGTGTGAACAAGCCTATTCATGGTCTTTAATTGAATTTTAAAAATCCCTCATTTACATAAGTGTGCAATCAAAATTACTATCATTTACACTGAGATACATGATCAAATGGGCTTAGCCTGCTCTTATATATTGCTTCCTCCTTAGTAGTTAGCAATAGGAAGTTTTAGGAAGAGCTCATTTTCCCCCTCACCAGACATATGGGCAAACAGAAAGGTACCAAAATGAACAAAGAATAGACAAGCCTAAATAATATTTCCTGCCTTTCTAGACTCAGTTACTCTCTCCCTTGACCTTAACCACACAGAGAACTTGACAGCCTCTTTAATCAACTTCAGGCTCCAGACCAAGGGATGTGTAAGGATTCCTCCACACCTAGCTCCGCAACTAGACCCAAGAAGGGAAAGGGGGAAAAAGCAAGGTGCATGAATGATTTCCCAGGAGCGTAGCGTCCAGATTCGGTTGAGAAGTTACTGCCATCGAGGGGGGTGTGGAAAGAGGGGAGCAGAAGGTGGGGGGACGGAGTGGGTGGTGTTCTGTGCTGCTATGAATGAGGGAGCCTTGGGAGACAAGTGGGGTTCAGAGAGCGGAAAACCAAGTCTTTAGAAGAAAGTGGAAATTGTCTGTCTTCATGCACCTCCTCACACATTTCCACTGTCTGCTTTTCCCACCCCTTGACACTACCCGAAAGAAGACCAAGTGGGTGTTACGGAGTTGCAATGCCCCCATTAATAGGATAAAGAGCAGAGAGACCCACCGTGCCCTCCTCGAAGGGATACAGGGGAGCGATAGATAGAAATAGGCACTGAGTGATGCTTGCTGCCATGGAAATGGTGTTCTTGCGGAGCGTGAGACCCCGGTGAGGAAGAGGAGGAGGAGGAGGAAGAGGAGGACGACGACGACGACGAAGACGACGAAGCTACATGAGATGAACTCCACACAGAGCTGACGATGCATCCCCAGAAGAGTGACCAGATCCCCAGAGTCCAGGCCGGCCGGCGTGGAGGGCTCCGTCTCGCGTGGATTCTCAGGTGCATGGTCAACGCACTGGACCACTGCAGATGGGCAGTTTAAATTCCAGCCAGCGAGGAATCATGAAGTTCATGATGCCCAGGGGCCCATCGTAGCAGGAGAAAGAGTTGCCTGGTTGGTGAGGTGGGGTGGGGGGTGGGGGCCGAGAGGAAAGCAATAAGAAGCTTTCAAGATCACGAGGAATCCAGTTTGTTTTTTAAAAAAAAAAAATGTTACCAAAATAAATAAATAAATAAAAAAGGGGGAAGAGGGAGAAAAATTATGATTATTTTTTAAAGCTCCTTTCCCAGAGGCGAAATTTCAGGATGCCAGGGTGGACTCAGGTGTAACAAACCTCCCAGGACGCGGAGACAGGTCCAGGAAGAGCAGCTGGGGCTCGCTCCTGACCGCTGGGCACCCCAAGTCTGACGCCTTAACTGCGCTCTCCCGGAAAGGTTGGAAAGGAAGGAAGAGGAAAAGAGGGGGAGGAAAAAAAAAAGCGTTCAAGCGAGTTTATCCCAACATCCGAGGAGTTTGGACATTTTATTTTATTTGTTCCTTTCTGGTTTCCACTCCCATGAGATGCAATGCAGAACTGCCAAGCAAAAAATGGGTGATGCAGGGGGGGAAGAGTTCCTCGTGTTCCCGGCGAGTCTCGCTGGGAGGCCCGGAGGCGGTGGTTAACCCTGCGGGGTCTGCAGGAACACCATGCCACGCCACGCCACGCCACGCCACGCCACCGAGCAGTCGCCTGCTTCCTGGGCTCCAAGTGATAGGAAAGCGGCGGCGGTGGCGGCGGCAGCAGCCGGAGGAGGAAGAGTCCGGAGGACCAGAGGGAAAGCTGAGCGAGGCTCCGAGGCAGAGGGAGGTTGGGTGGCTTGGCGCAATCAGGGCGGGCGGGAGATGGAGGTGTCCGGTAGGCAGGCAGGCAGGCGGCAGAGGTGGCTTTAGAGGTTCGCTGGTCGCCGGCAAAGTGCAACGGGGGAAGCCGCCGGGAGGCACAGGTGAAGTGAAGCGGAGGAGTTGGGGAGCCAAATTCACAAATGGGCACGTCCTATGCAAATAGCGCACCGGGGAGAGCAAATCAGTGCAGGCCGAGCGCTCTGCCGAGGGACTGGCTGGCTCGGGGCGGAGGGAGGGGCCGAGCCGCCGGAATCCCGGCCCTCCCCATTCAAGCACGGCTCGCCGACAACCCGCGCTGGCGAGCCGCCCGCCCGTCCACCCACGGGGCTGCCGGCCCGCCCAGCTACTCGCTTCTCTGGCCCGGGGCTCCCTCGCTAGCGGGGCTCCCGCCCCACGGTGAACACCAGCTTTCCACCCCCCACTCAGACCCACGCGGCGCTTCCTTATCTCGCTGCTTCGCCTGCTCCTCTCCAAACTCGCCCGAGGAAGGCGCCTTTTACAATTTTTTTTTTTTTTGGAAGAAATAAGCAGGCTAAGGCTGAAGTAGCCCCACAGGAGAAATTAAAAAATAAATAAATAAATAAAACCTGCCCTAAATCTGCAGGAGTACCCCCATCCTCCCACTCTGACGGCTGCAGGTGCCCGGGCAGCAAGCTGGCCCCTTCCTAGCCCGGGACGGCCGCTCTCCAAGGGGGAGAGCCATGGCCCCCATCCTCAATGGAGGGGATGTGAGTTCTGCGTCTCTAAGGAGAACATGGGGGCCAGGGACACCACCCCCCCCGCCCCCCGGAAAGTGATGGCCTTGGGCGTCTGGACACCCTGAGATTCAAGGCGCCTTCCACCCAGTTCTGAACAAGGCGGGCTTGGAATTCACAAGTTCGCCAGAGGAAGCGGCAGTCCCACCGGCAGGCATCTATCTGCCCGCGCGAGAGAGACGGAGGCTTATTAGCCTAAGCTAGACTGGCTCGGCCGTGCTTACCCCAGGTGGGTGAAGCCTCCCCCAGCACCGGGCACCAGGGACGGACAGCATGGTGTTTCCACCCAGGCTAAACCTGCAGGGCAAAGCCCCTGAGTGGCAGCTTCTGTCAGGGCCATCTGTGACTCCAGGAGGTGACTGACTCGAGGCTGTGCCAGGAACCGGTGACATTCTGGACCAGCCAGCCTGCACTTCTCCCTCCCTCGCCCGCGACCTGATGAGTGGGAAAAGCACCCCAAAGTGCAGATCCCAAACTGGGGCCCCTTTCTACTGGGGGCCTTTGCTAGCTTTGACCCCCTACCTGCACACTCACCTTGGTTTGGGAGGGAGCAGAAAGTGGGAGAGGCTGAGGGAATATTTGCTAGTTCTATCATGTTTATGTTATATTTATATGGCATTAAAAAAAAGGTGTTTATAGCCCGTATTATGTATTTCTCTCATTTTAAATTCCCTAATGTGGATGAAGAAGAACCGATGAGGACAGTATTATTCATCCCTGGGACACTCCAAGGAGAGGTTAAGAGAGTGGCTTTATGTCTCTCCAAAGAGAGAGATACTAAACCTACAGATGATTTATCTTCAAGGTCAAATATCAAGTCATTTCGGAATTTATGGTAGTGACTTGGGATTGTGCTTCTGAAATGGATGTTCTTTTGCAGGTACATGCTGCCCATGATAAATGGTGCAGAGTCATCCTTACAGCCCTGCCTCTCAGCGCCAGGGCCTTCTGCCATCCACCGCCCTCCAGGCCTTTATACCTTTGGGTAAAAGCCTAGAAATGCAGTGTCTTAAACTAGCAGCCTGCACTCAGGCATAACCCGGCAAGGGTGAGATGGGTATGTGGACACGGGCACCTGGGTGTCCTCCTCAGGAAAGTGTGGAGAATACCTCCCTCATGAGGTGGTTGGGGATTTTGAATGAGACAACATATACACAGTTGCTTGTGGCAACACACCTCACAAAGAGCAGCTGGACTCTTTGTTCACGAGGAAAATAAGCTGAAGCTCCAAGACGGTTAAGCACCTGCGTAGGTTTTGTACTGTTACTGGTTACGTTAGGGAAAGGATTTGATGTCTTCAATATCCTCTCTTCAAATAATTCCTGTTCAACCCAGCCGCTTCTTGATTTAGTGCTGCAGAAGGCTTAAAGAAACGTAGGTGACCCGGTTTGTGCCTAAGTCTTCATCTCTATCTTCTGCTAGATACCCCATACTCGCCCCCCCACCCTTGACTCCAGGTCTTCCTTCTTTCCTTCCTTCTTTCCTTCCTTCTTTCCTTCCTTCCTTCCTTCCTTCCTTCCTTCCTTCCTTCCTTCATTCCTTCCTTCCTTCCTTCTTCCTTCCTCCCTCCTCCCCTTCCCTCCTCCTTCCCTGTCTTCGTCCCTCCTCCTCTCTCTCCCTTTCTTCCTTTGTTCCTTCCTTCCTCTTATACTGGAATTTAACCCAGGGCCCCTGGCACTGTCTCTTAGCTTTTGTGAACAGTAGCGCTCTACAACTGGAGCCAAAGCTCCACTTATGGCTTTTAGCTGGTTAATTAGAGATAAGACTCTCACTAAGTTTTCTGCCTGGGCTGAATTTGAACCTCAGTCCTCAGATTTCAGGCTCCTGGGTAAAAAAGATTACAGGTAATGATCCACAGGCACCTGGCCTAGATATTTCTGTGCATTAATCATGTCTAAATATTTTATAACCCAAGGCCTCATCAAATGGAGATAAACTTGTGGAGTTTTTTCCTGTAAAATTTTATTTTTTCAACTTTGAATCTCTGAGCATCCTACTTTGTCCTTCTTCTTGTCTATCATAAAAGTAGACACTCATCTTCCTTTTGTATGTGCATACTTGATACCCAAGTGTTCTCATGGAAGGCATGCCCCCAAGATTTCCACGTGACCCCAGCATTTCAAATGTTACTTCCTCCAAGGTCCTCTCTAGAATTCACCTGAAGTTAGCCAATGACAGCCCTGAAAGGGAGTCTGTACCATAACTCTACTTCAATTCTTTGGCATAACTTCCTATTTTCTGAAATTGTTTCATTGTATATGGGGTTTGTCATTTATCTTTTTTTTTTTTTTTTTTTTTTTTTTTTGCCAGTCCTGGGGCTTGGACTCAGGGCCTGAGTACTGTCCCTGGCTTCTTTTTGCTCACTCTACCTCTTGAGCCACAGCTCCACTTCTGGCTTTTTCTGTTTATGTGGTGCTGAGGAATCAAACCCAGGGCTTCTTGCATGCTAGACAAGCACTCTACCACTAAGCCACATTCTCAGCCCTGCCATTTATCTTTTTAAAAGAGATGGTAAGCTTTTCAATGGCTAAGTCCTTGTCTTGTTCTTCCCTATTTCCTTGTGTATAAAAAATGGTAGCATATCTCAGGATCTCAGTAAATGTTTGCTGGATGAATAACGTCAAAGAACCAACAGCTAATCTTACACTTACATGCTCTCATACCATTATTTTGCTGACCCATTTTTCTGGCTTTAGTGACATTGATCCCAAGAGACAAGCTCTGCAGGGGTAACATGCAGAAGACCTACCCACTTAATGTTTGTATTTCAAATTGGCACTGAGTTTTGCAAACTGTTTTGACATCATTTCAGAAAGTTTGGACCTTCCACTTATATCTCTGCTAGGCCAAAAAAAAAAAAAAAAGAGAGAATAAATCCTTAATGTGGTACTAAATCTACAAGTGTTGCTAGTATGTCACAGTTGGAACTATTCATTTAACTTGTCATACTTATAATTTATTTATTTACTTGTCAAAAAATGTCAAAAGAAGTAGTTGTGAGTCTCAGTGAGACAGTTTCCATGTGTGGACACAGTTGAATATTGAGGACAGTAATCAGAGAAAATATAGAAGCCTGAGTTCTTTTATATACCCTGCTCCAAAAAGCTATCCTCCCCCCCCAATTTAAATAAAGTACATGTCCTTCTTGAAGTTAATATACTCTTAACGTTTGCATATGTTGAACAGATTGCTATTGAAATTTCTAACTCCCATTCTTTTCAGGTCTTCTAGGGTTTATATTAGGCTGATATAATAAACATGTACATACACACATGCATTCACATGTACATACAGGCACACACATACATGTATGTATACTTGAGATTTTTCTCTCCAGAAATATTTTCTTAATACTGCCTGAAGCTAGAATGCCAGTTGAAGGTTTGAAGGATAATGGTCATTGCCCATCAAACATTTCTTCTCTCCTCCTAAATTTCCTTGTCTATCAGATCCTTTCCATGAGAATACTTGGGGATCCAGTGTACAGATAAAGGATGATGATGAATAGCTGCTTGAACAATAAGCAAGAAGAGAAACAGATTTAGAAATGTTATGCTAGCAGAGATTCAACATCAAAAATCAATTATGTTTCTAATGGCTTTTTCCCTAATAGTAGGATTTGAATTAGGGCCTCACACTCTTGTTTGATATTTTTCAATCATGGTTGGAGCTCTTCCTCCTGTTCCACACCTCCATGTCTAACTTTGTGCTTACTTTAGTGATAGAAGTCTCACAGACTTGTCTGCCCAGGCTGGCTCTGAAACTGTGATTCTTAGACCTCAGCCTCCTGAGTATTTGAAAATTAAAATTTCCTGGGGAAAACCAAGCTTTTCCCTCCTTAAATACTCCCCCTCCCCCAAACTATCCAAATTATACTCTTTGAAATTTACATTTTTGAATGGAATGTAGTTTTGTAACCCCCCCTAGAGCTGGATCCATTAAGTCAATAGCAGGATGTCACTGTTACTTCAGACTTCAGAATTTGGGATAATAGACTTCCTTTCCCACTCTTTTGGCCAGTCCTGGGCCTTGGACTCAGGGCCTGAGCACCATCCCTGGCTTCTTCCCGCTCAAGGCTAGCACTCTGCCACCTGAGCCACAGCGCCCTTCTGGCCGTTTTCCATATATGTGGTGCTGGGGAATTGAACCGAGAGCTTCATGTGTAGGAGGCAAGCACTCTTGCCACTAGGCCATATTCCCAGCCCCCTCTCCCACTCTTTTAATCTCCCTTTCTTCTCTCTCTCTCTGGAAGACTAATGCCAAATAAAAGAATCTTGGCTTTTAATTGTTCATCATATTTCTCTCTGTGCCTCAACTATTAAATAAGTAAGGAATACTTGGCTATTAAAATAAGCCTCATGATAGTACTTAAATATGTTAGGCTTCAAACACTGAATGCAAAATTGCTCTGTCTGTCATCTCTCACAATACATTTTACCTTTGCACATGGCTCTCTTCACTTGGACAGGCTCTGATCTGGCACTTCGCTGCCAGCTGAAGATACCTGTCAAGTTCATTACTGCAGGCACATTGAATGTGACAGCACACATCTAGACCAGAAAGAATTCTCACAGCCTGTACTGTGTGAGGTCCAAGCTGTTGGGTGAAGGACTCTCTTATTTTCCCAAAAATAAAGAATAGCAACCCTTATTTTCAATCTATATAGGGCTCCAAAGGAAATTTAGAGAGAAAATAGAACAACAACAACAAAAGGCACCCAACAACTAACCTCTCATAATATGAAATGGAATGGAAGTCCTGAAAAAATACAGGTGACTATTAAAATGTCTATAAATATATCCAAGAGATCCAGCGACAGTACAAAATAGTTCAAGTTTGCTTTATTGTATGTCAGTAGATTTATTTATATCCACATAATTCATCCTTCTGTTCATTTATTTAAGAAATCCATCCTGCAAAAATCCCCCAGATTTCTGATTATATTTTCTATTTGGGGGTATAAGAAGAAGCTTTATTGTTTTAAGTATCATTTCTACATGTATTTGAGTGTTGTTTAGCTTTATTTAAAGAACAATGGTATCCTTGTATAAATTTATAGGTCAGAAAATGCCTGTGATTCTTTAACTCATCTTTCTTATGAACATCCTTCCTTATTCCCTGGTCCACCTTGTGGCTGAAATAGGGATCTCAGGACTTTGATATATTTACTCCATGAACATTAGGAATACTCTAGGCAAGAAAAGTTTGAAATGCAAAACACCATGTGGTCAAGGAGAGATTTCAGATCTTTGGAAGTAAAAACCATAGTTGAGAACCCCTACTGCACCTAAATAAAAACACACTGAAAGTCTCATCCATAAAATACAACTTATTAAACACACCATGTGTGCTAAATTAAAGACATAAACAAAGCGCACAGAATAAAGAATAGAATTAAGCAACTTAGGAAGAGGAAGAAATAGGAGGCAAGGTGACAACTGAATGACAGCGTCAGTTTGACTTTGGGCAGCTTCCTTTAAACTCAGAATCAATTTCCTCAACAGTATGACAATGAATACTCCTTATATCCAGGGATGGTGTCAAGGCCTAATGGAAAGATGTATTTGCAAAAGGGACTGGTCATTCTTAGTATGAAGTGGACTTTAATGATTTCAAATTGACAGGGAAAGGGGAAGAAGGTACAAAAGGAAATTATCATGCTAACCTGGGATTATACATTGAGAAATTCCTAAAGGAGACACACTTGAATCCCACTTTTTTCTTCTTACTTAAATAGTTAAAGCATGAAAAGCATAGAAAGTGGCCAACTTTTTCTTTCAATGAAAAAGATAAAAGTTTTGTGGGATAAAGCAAAAGACATGAGGAGAGAAGGAAAAGGAGAAAGAAGGATGAGAAAGGTAAAAAGAGAAGTGAAAATGGGAGGAAACATATGGAAAGACAAAGTTTTTATTTCTCATGACTCTGTTGTCATACTCAGAGATGTTAGTTGATACCATGACGAATTGTTTCAGTTTCAGGAGCTAGCTTTTTCTTAAAGATTTATTCCATGTAGTTAATTTTTAGATACAGAAATACACACCGGATCAAATTAATGAGGCATCATTTACCTGTTAAAATACCCTTGTTCACGCTATCATCACACTTATGTGTCTATTTCTATTACAGTTCCAATGAGAGGACACAATCTAAAGTAGAGGTACAGAGCTCTCAATATCTGGAATAAATGATCACTTTTCCCTTGATATTATGCAGACTTAAGTTCACTTCATAGAGAAATACCAAAGGGCAAAATGGGTTGAACATTCTCCAAAACAGAAAGTACAAAGTGTAACCTAAGTAGCTTCAGAAATGTTTGCAAGATGAGTCATAAAGACATTTCTCAGTGGTACTAAGAATTCCATACTTCCCCATATGAATGGTGAGGTCAGGCAGGTACTAAAATGTGAGTTGATACAGGTACGAGGAACAGGCTGTTCTTAAATGAAATAATATTAAGATAGTATTTTAATATTAGTGCTACTTAGGTGTTCAAGAATTATTACTTCCAATCCAAACAAGCTGAATTGGTTGTTCTGTTCCTTCTTCCTAAAGTCCTGTACTGTCAACACTTGTCACACTGTGTCATAATCAGTAAGTTTACATCCCAGTGCTCAACATGATTCATACAAAAATTATGTAGAATCTCATCCTAGGGCCACAAACCATAAGTTCAAATCTACAAACCACTATTTACTAGCTGTGTCACCCTGGAAAAAGTTACTTAACCTCTGAAAACCTTTATTCTAGTACGAAAGATGAATACCACATCATTTGCATGCCCTCTCTCAAACGAAGGCCAGCACCTTGCCCGTAGAAACAACAGATATTTGTGGAGTAGAATTGGGATATATTTATTTCTTATTGGACAGACCATTTCTGCTATGCATGGGACTGGAGATATATTCCAAAATATTCAAACATTAGTTTATTAGAAAGAATTCCCAACATTTGGGGATGTTACAAAATGAGAAGGGAGGCAGTACTCTCCACCACAGGAAGTGATGATCAAACAGAAGCATTTTATCATTACATTAAAAAAATTTCCTCTTCTACCACTGCACTAATTTATATATTCTCTTGGCCTTCCTTTGAAGATCAAACCCAATCTGGAGGTTGCAAAGATTCTCACATATCCTTACTTATGATTTTTCATGCATCAAGGTTAGTAATCTTATTTTTTTGGTAATTGTTAATCTTTAAATAGTAGTTTAAGGGGTTTCAATTCAACGTGTCAGTTTATGTGTACAATTCATTTTGATCAGTGTCACCTCTTCCACCATTCTCCCCCTTTCCATCTACCCTATCCCCACCTAGCCCATCAAAAGTTTCCTAGTTCCATTTTCGTGAATGTACATTGAGTACTGACTATACAGATTCACCAAGGAATCTTATAGTTCCATAAAACAAAAAAAAATCAAGAAATATTGCTGCACTAAAACTTCATTTTTTTATTAGTGTATTCAGTACAAGTTATCTCTAGACATATTAGCAATTTAATGTTTCTATTTTAAACAGCAAACACGTTTCTCCCTATTAACAACTCCTACGCAACTTCTGTTCCTATGTTCTAAGAGGGCATTTTTCAGCATTGAAGGGTTCATTGCTATGGATCGGGTATGAAGGCTTGCTTCCCCTTTGTCCCTTACCTCTCAGCAAGAAATCCCAATGGATCACACATTAAAAAAATTGAATAATTTTAACTATAAACCTTGGGCAGAAAGGAGAGTTGCTTTGTTCTTTCTACCATCCTCCCTGTTGTATCTGGTACAGACAAAAGTATGTAGATATTCAGAAGGCACTTAAATTGGGGAGAAAAACTAAGACACTGACACCAAGCAACTTATTAATACTATACAGCATTTCAGCATCATAATTGGCTCAAATCATTTTCCAGGTTAAGACATGCATGGCTGTTCCAACACATAAGCACATAACAAAAATAATAATATACTAAGAAGATAATCTACTAGGAAAGAAAGTTCTTAACCACAGTGATAGGAAGAGAAACCTCAAAATGTAGCATAGAAGAACAATCTGTACTCAGTTGCCCAAACATATATGGTAGAAATGATTAATTACAAAATCTATAGTAATCACAGAGGGAGAAAAACATATATGGTAATGGGCAGACTTTAGAAAGAACTAAATGCTTTTGAAAATGCAACACAGTTATAATATTTAAAAATATTTTTTAAAAAAACCTGCTGGTGGTTGTAATATGTAGATGTAGCTGAAGAGAGAATTAGTGAACTGAATTGGAGGGCAGAATCAAAGAACTTCTTCAAAATATAGCACAGAATGAAAGAGATTTAAACATAAAAAGTGGGAGAAAATGAGGGAGTGGTCTAATTTTCAGTAATGCCCAGAAAAATTAGGAATACTGTTGTTTTTCCTTGAATGCAAATAG
This sequence comes from Perognathus longimembris pacificus, assembly GCF_023159225.1. NCBI lineage: Eukaryota > Metazoa > Chordata > Mammalia > Rodentia > Heteromyidae > Perognathus > Perognathus longimembris. Next base: position 45,173,628 of record NC_063174.1, on the reverse strand, counting down.
AGGGTGTTCGGTGGATAAATCTTAGTAATCTTTCTGCCCCTAATATTAGATCACCAACAACAACTAATTTGTGGAACTTTAAACCAGTAATAATGATCAGTATTTGCTTCAATTGTCACAAGATAGATATTATGTCACTGTTTTACCCTCAGGAAGAAGGATCTATGGTCTGCCTGTATTCACAGAGATAAGAGGTGGCAGACCAGGGTATGACTTAAAGCCACCCAATCACATAATCCATATGTCACTATTCAGTTACTAAATTCTATACCTTTTAATATATGCAAATTCCAAATCATACCTATAGAAGCTGATGCTTAAAGAGGTGACTGGATCCCAGCCATGTGGACATTGCCCTAGGTTTGTTTTTTTTTTTTGTTAGTATCTATAGGAATATTATTTAGGGTATTGACTTATTTTTGTTTTCTTTCTAAACTGAGACTATGAAACTCTGCTTTAAAAAGACAGAAGGTGAGGTTATAATTTGGATCGGCAATGCTCCCCAAAAGCCTTTCAAACTTGTTACAAACTTGGTGCTCAATGTGACTACTGGGAGGAGGCAGACCCTTTAAGAGTAGAGGCCTAGTAGAATGTCCTTAGGTCATTGAGGGTATGCCTTCAAGAGGATAATGGGACCCTGTGCTCCTCCTCTTCTTGGCCATGAGGTTAAACAGGATGCTTCACCATACACCCCAAGCATTTCCATCCAAGACCCCTAGAAGAAGCTTGGAAACAATGGGATTTTCTGAACACAGACTGGAACCTCTAAAATCATGAGCCCAAAGTAATTTTTCTTCTATGATAGTTACTAACCTCAGACATTTTGATACAGTGACAGAAAGCCTACTAGCACAGTCAACTTTCCTCTCACAAAAAAACTTAAGCTGGTAGTTTAAGATATAGCCCACCAACTATATCTGAGTAAGCAGATCAATGATAACATGAGAGAAAGAACTACCATACCTAAACTCTGTATTCTAACTAGTGTACTTACTTGGTGAATTTTAGCCTAAAAAGATATGGAAATATATTTTTTTCTGGAAAAAAATATACTTCTCTATCCAAAACAATATTCCATCCTGAGAAAAACAATTCATCCAGAAGATATAACAGTCCTGAAATCTGTATGCATCCAAAAATATAGCTTTTGGGTACATAAAGCACATATCGATAGAGTAGAAGACAGACAAATCCCTGATCAAAATCTCCACTAGAAAACATGTTTCATTGAAGTAGATGTGTTTGTATTCTTTGATCCCTGCTCAATTATCTAGGATGTAGAACAATACTGATGCATGCTAAGTGCTTAATAATGATTTATTGAATAAATTCACTATATTCTCGCTAAAACTAATAGGATAAGAGGGACAGAGAAGCAAAGCCATAGCTAATTTTAATAGAATAATTATCGGACTAGAAATAATAGTATCTACAACCTGAACAGAACACTTGAGTTCTACTCTTTCAAGATCAGATCAAACATAATAAAAAGCATACAAATATTGAAAAATCAGGAACTGCATTCCAGTCTAAGTCAGTTTCAATAGATACTCATGGATTTGTGTTTTAAATTTAAATTATTTTTTATTGATGAAATGAGAAGCTATAATTTTGTATATGTGCTTAACTATGTCCTTCATTATCACTCCTTGGATAAAATGAAATATGGTACTTTCAAAAATATAGTACTTTCTTTCCTTATGTTTTACTCTAATATGTTTCTTGCAGGTTACCCAAATAAAAAAAATGTCAAAATACTTGCTTTGTAAGAGATAAAACAAGTGACATGCAATTGATTGTCCCTAAGTATTGGTTAGTAGATAATAATTAGCTTTAAAAATCTCTTATTAAATATTTAACATAAAAAATAAGGTTTCAGAGATGGGTTCTGGTGGCTCATGCCTATAATCCTAGCTACTCTGGCGGGTGAGATCTGAGGATCATGGAAAGGCCATGATACTTTCATCTCCAATAAAGTACTTAGAAGAAGCCGAAAGTGGTACCATGGCTCAAATGGTAGAGCTCTAGACTTGAACAAAAGAATGTCAGGGACAGTGCTTAGGCCCTGACCGGAGTTCAAGCTCAGGAACAGCAAAAAAAGAAATGTCTGCACTGACTAAAAGAAAAAAATAGAGTGTTAAATTAATTGTTAAATTAATGGTTGAGCTACAATATATTTCATATTTAGCTAACTTTCTGCTGTTCATATGATTGTTGAAGTCTCAGGAAATATGAATAGGCTAACACTTGGGTTCCTGTAATGAGTGAAGCCAAAACTTGTTGATCCCAGAAGTTTGTCTTTTCCTTAGCAGGTGAAATGAGTCCTCAGAACATATACCCCATTCTAGTTACTATTTGGTGACAACAGAAGATGTTCATTTCCTAAGATTTTTCAGTCTCCCTTCCCAAGTCTGTGGTGTTGATAAATTATAATTGTGAAATTTATTTCCCAACCTGGGAATCAAATGCTAGGAAAATGCAGCTGATGTTGTTTGAGTTTTTATTCTGTGAAAGGGAACATGATAAATTAAAAAAAATAGTATTCCAAAAGAGGACTCTGATATGAGCAAATGCTGCCTTTAACCAGGATGAGCATGAACTCCTTTATCACCACAGAGAAAAAGAAAGGGGACAAGTGCACGCATATGAGACTTAGAGCCAGGGAAAACCAGAGGGCTTTGCAAAAAACATGCAGGAAGAAAAACCCTGTTATGGTCCCATTAAACCTGATTTTGTGTTTTAATTAATAAGGAAGGTGTTCTAGTATGCAGGGTTCCTGATAGTTCACTACAGTAAAATCAGAAGACACAGTGTGTGTGTGGAGGGAGGGTGGGTAAATGTGGGTGTGTGCACATGTGTCAGTCCTGGGGCTCCTGGGCACTAATCCTGAACTTCCGTGCTTACGGTAAGCACTCTACCACTTGAGCCACAGGTGGACTTCCAGCTTTTTGGTTGTCAGTTGGAGATAAGAATTTCATAGACTTTCCTGCTGGGGCTGCTTTTAAACCCCAATGTTCAGATTTCAGCCTCCTGAGTAGCTAGGCTTACAGGTGTGAGCTACCAATGCCAGTCAGAAGACACATTCTTAACCTACTTTAAATGTGCATGTTTGTATTTTCATCCTTGGATCTAACACTAATGCCAGACACGAAGAAATTTACTTAGTATCCACAATCTATCTCAGGTATTCTTTTCAAGTTACATAGAAGAAACTGGGCCTAAAATGCTGCACAAGTTTCAATAAGATTACCTGTCATAGTGATTTTGTGTACTATTTATTTCTCCCTCCATACTTTTCTCTTGCCTGACTTTACCAATTACTTGCCTGTTAATTTCAAGCAATGAATGCAGCTGACCAAGTAGCTGCTGTGGATTTTCTAGAAATCAAAGAGAACTCAAAAGGGAAGGAAAGGGTGACATGTGTCTTAGCCTAATTCCAGAAGATAGTGAGCTTCTCCATTTCACTGAGTTAGCTGTGGAAGGGAAACATCACAGAGGGCGATTTTGTGCCAGATAGATGTAATTTCCTAAAATACAGACCTTGTCATTGTGCAGAAGATGAGTGGCGAGAAAGGTCAATGCATCTCAAGTGCAAGGGAGAAAAGGACAGCGTGCTGTTCTGTGGTACTGTGTATTCTTTGTGAATTTCTCATAGCACTAACTCCTACAGGCTCAGCTCATTACTAAACAAATTAAAATCACTATAGAGTCTTGCTGAAGTTTCTGGGCATTAGAGCATCTAGCATATTCTCTCTTACCCTCTTGAATGGTTCTCTTCTTTAGCTCCTGCTGGTACGAGAGCAGTGGGGGTTGAAGTATAGAGCAGTGGCAGCTTTAGGAGTTACTCAGCAAGGGGTGGTTACTAAATGTGGCCCCAGGGTAGCAAATAGTACATATATTTTACAACTCTTGGCCTTTTCTTCTCAGCCCCCACTCTCTCACAATAATTCAAGAAAGATTAGCAACAGTAGAAATAGCAGCCCCCAGATGCTCCCACCCCATTGGCCAGATATGGAAGGAACTTTTGATTGTTTGGTTTACATCATGGGAAGATGACTATATGCATTGGCCAAAAGGAAAATAAAGGGAAACTGAAAATAGTTATGTGTTATTAAAATTCCCTCTCTAACTCACTTTGTCTTCCAAGATAGAATGAGACCGTTGGTGACCAATGCCAGTGTGAATCTATTTAGGGCACAGAAACTTTAAAGAGGTAACTGAGGTTAAATAATTAGGCCCTAAGTCAATAGAATTTTTGTCTTTACATGAATAGGAAGAGACACCAGGAATATACAGGTACAGGGAAAAAAAATAGCTAGGTAAGGACACAGAAAAGTCAGCCATATATAAACCAAGGACTCAGGAGAAACTTAACTTTCTGGTACCATGATCTTAAGTATGTTAAACTCCAAAAGTAGGAGAAAATAAACTCATATTTTTCAAGCCACATAGTCTGTGATATATTCTAACAACAGCCCCAACCAGACTAATGCAGTGTTGTTGTCAATAATGATGACACTGGTGGAATTAGAGACATCTATATTCAGAAAATTACCATGGAGCTTATACAGCCAATGGTTCTTAGAACTCAAAAAGAGGAGTACTTCTTTGCACCCCTTGTCAGGGGGCCATTTATTTTTCAAAGTCTAGGTAAACCGTGATCTTATGAGTCCTGGAACTGCATAATTTCTATGGTTGAATTCTCACCACCTTGAAAATAATCTGTCAAACTTCTTCCTAAAACAATTTCAATTTCACCTGTTGACCTTCTAGAAAGATTTCTTTCCAATTTAAAAGAGGATTGTGACCACTAGACATTTAAGAACATTCACTATCCCCAAATCCTCATTTTAGAGATGATAAAACTGAATCATAGAAACCAGTATTGTACCATAATGGAAGGAGCAAACATTCTTTGAAGAAGGGAGGGAAGAAATGAGGAGGGAAGTAACATAATAGGGTGTTGACTTGTTTAAAGTGCACTGTATGAAATTATCATAATGAACCCCCTTTGTAGTGTTAATGTATGCTAAAAAATTAAAGTACTAGTAAAATAAGATCCGAATCTGACACTTCCTATAAAAGATATCAAGCTCCTATGTTTTCAAAGGAACTAAGGCTTTTCCCTGAGTTCTACTTGGGCAAAGAGATATCTTCCAGCCTTTTAGAGTACATTAATGTGTATATAATATGTTTTAGCATCCTCATTTGGAAAACCAGGTTGATAAATTTTTAAAATGCATGATGATACCTAATGCATGTTCTGTAGAGGTGGTATGCTAATGGCAACAACACAGAGATTTCTATATGTATAGTTGATGAGAGAATCTCATTAAAGTGTACCATGGTATTGTTTAACATTCCAAATTATAGTTCCTAAATTGCTATGAAAAGGAAAGTTTGTGTTCTACAGTTGAGGAACAGTCAAGAGGCAGTCAATAAGTAGATGTGGAGCTGGTATTTCATGACTAATCCAATCTACTCAGGAGGCTATGATCTGAGGATTGAGGTTCAGTATCAGGCAGGGCAGGAAAGTCTATGATCCTCTTATCTACAGTTAACCAGCAAAAAGTCAGAAGTAGAGGTTGTAGATCAAGTAGGAGAGCACCAACATTGACTAAAAAAAATCTAAGGAACAGGACCTACGTCCTGAATTCAAGCCCCAGTACTGAGAAACACACATACACACACACACACACACACACACACACACACACACACACACACACACACACACCTAGGTTAATCTAACAAGCCACAGAAAGCATGCACAACCACATTCATTTGCGAATAAAGTATGTAAATCTCCTAGCCTCGAGCTGAAGACACCTATCTACCACAGGGAGGCCCAGCAGTAGTCACAGGCCCTGAAATGGAGGATGTGAAAGTTGAGATCGTCCCTCTCCTTGTACCTATCCTTGTTTATATTGACCCAGGAATCCCCACTTGCTCTAGGCCTGGGTGAATGTCAACAGCCATTTGCCTTCTCTTAAATTAAAGCTCTCTCCACTCTTTGAAGAGCTTTTGTGTGTAGCATTTTCCATCAACATGGCTGCCTCCCTGTCTGCATTTGTGTTTTCCCCTAACTTCTGAAAACAAAAATGGGCATTTCAGTGTGAAATCAAAGCCCGGGCATTTGACAGATACTTGGAAAGATGGTCTTTCTTCTTCCTCCCCTCTTCCTCTTCTTGTTCCTTTTTCTCTTACCCTTTTGCATCTCATCCTCTCCCCCCTCCCCTCACCCCAGGCATCTCAAAGTTCAATGAGCAGAGAGCAATTCTAACCTTAGCATACATACTACAGAGCTTTATATGCCCAGGAAGGAATTCAAGAATTCAGAGGTTCACTTCTTTCTCTCTTTCTTTCTCTCTTTTTTTCTCTCTCTCTTTCCTCTCCTCTCTCTTTCCTTTCTCTCTCTTCTCTTCTTTCTCTCTCCTCTCTCTCCCCTCTCCCTTCTCCTCCCTCTCCCCTCTCCTCCCTCTCCCTTCTCCCTCCCTTTCCTTCCTCTCTTCTCTCTCCTCTCCCTGTCTCTCTCTCTTTCTCTCTCTCTCTCTCTCTCTCTCTCTCTCTCTCTCTCTCTCTCTCTCTCTCTCTGTCCTCCCCCCTATCTTTCTTTCTTTCTTTTTTGTACTGGGATTTCCACTCTGGGCTTCATGCTTGCTCTTTTAAAGGAGGTTGTGGGCAGGGGGTTCCCAAGAGAACAGAGGCTTATGAATTATTTGAAACACAGACTGATCCACATTCCATACAGTCTACTTTATACCATGGGTGAACCAGCATCTCAAAGCTCCCTGTTTCTTCTCAAGGCTTTAGTATCATGGTTCTCATGCCTGGAACACTCTGAAACAAAACCTGAACTTTCCTTCCTCCAACCTCATCAGCATCTGACTCTCTCACACTTGGCTTGGATGCTTTCAGGCAAGAGGAGGATAACCAACTGATGGATACAAAACCCATTGCATTCAATATAAAAGCAAAAAAGAACTATGTAACTTGTGGGTAGCAATGGGGAAAATGGAGAAGGAAGGATGGGGTGACACAAAATAAGAAGCAGTGTACTCATAACCTGACTTACATAACAGGAACTCCCTCACACAACTACTTAGTAATAACAATAAAATGAGGAGGGAGGAAGGATAGGAGGGAGGGAGAAAAAATAGAAAAGAAAAAGAAAACTCCATGACTGCTAGTTTCCCAATGGCCCAGATGATATTTTCTTCCCTACCTTAGCTCCAGCTTTCCCCTAGTGTTGGATTCTCCTAGAAGCTGGGGAGAATATGTAGTACAGAACCAGAAGATAATACAATTTGGAAGTTAAATCACCACTTCCTATCCTCTTCTGTCTCTTAACTCTCCAGGCAACTTGTTATTCACCCATATATCTCCAGCTCAGTCTCACCATTGTCTTCCAGGACTGTTATGTTCTATCATTTACTTAAGTGAACCTAATAATACTGTCAGGCCTGAACTAAAGATTTCCTCCTCACTGGAATCTCCCTTCCTAAGTCAGAAAAAAAAATCTTCTTCTCAGTGTTTTCTTTTGGAATCTCTAGTGTGAGACCTGTCGTGGTACTGCTTGATGAGTACCAGAGATCTAGTCCAGTGCCTTATCATACCTTCTCTAGGTAGAGCACCTTGAGTCCTCTGCGAATCTCCGCTTTCATAAGAACTTTCCTGCAATCTCTGGGAATAGTGAAAGGATGATTGTGTAGCTCAGATCTTGTTATCAAATCTAGAAGGATCATAGAAAGATCATAAATCTATTACTGGTATCACAAGCTTACTTTCCAAATGGACACCCATCAGTGGCCAGGGACTTAACCATAGTAACGCAATAGATTAGCCTATGGGGGAACATTTCCAGGGTAGTAGACACTTAACGTTCTAGAAAGAGGACACACCATTTCTCTGGAAAGTCTGAGCTATGAGAATCTACCAAGTAACTTTGAAATACAATCCTCTCAGCACCAAGGCCTGCTTGCTCCTCTGTTACGCTGTGGGAGGCAAGTGGGTCGGTGGGATGACTATGATATCGGGCTTTCTATTTCTGTAATGTGTCAAGGATGCTGAGGAATTCAGCCCCCAAACTGAGAAATGCAGAATAGCACCAGATCCTAAATCATGCAGAGACAATATACACCTCTGTTTGTGGGAGGCTGTGGGGGTGCGGCCAGGGATTTGTCAGAGGGCTCTCACAGACAGCTCTGCTTTCTGCTTTAGTCTAGTTCATGGGCCTTACATGGGAAAGAGTTTTCTTTCTTTAAAAAAATTAATCTATAGTATGTAAGGTCTGTCCCTGGAAGGCTCCATGCAGATGCGCCCCCACCACATTAAGTCTCTACCCAGTTACCAGGGTAAGCAGCAGACCTGGAGGCAGTTACCTCCCCTTCCCTGAGGTCACATCCTAATCCACCTAGCCACACCCCCTGCCCCTGCCCTAGATAAGGCAGGTCTGGGTGGGGGTCGCCCCTTCTCATCCATCTCTCTGGCCATGGATCATCTGGGCCACAGGCCAGCAGTTCGGTAATAAACTTTCTCTCCTGCCTGAATATGGTGTGGCATTCTCCTTTACCGGCTACCTACTTAAAAAAACCTAACATAGTACTGTCATATGGTTCTTCCTATCTGTTAGTGCCCTAAGACCAGCCTTTTAAATTTTTTTTCTTTTCCCATTCTTACCAAATTACTTAGTTTAGTGGAAATCTTGTTGAACAGACTATATTTACAGATATGTGTATATATCTATCTATCTGTATATCTATATATTTTCTTGAAACACAAAGCTTACGAGAAACATGATTTCTGTCTCTTTATGGTAATGATAAAGTAGGCATGTATCTCCAGCTTTCATAAATATTAGACAAGTGCGAACTAGAAAATAAATTCACAGAGCTTGAAGTCATTTCTGGATTACCCAATAGTTAATATCATTGTAGATTGAAGTTCATGGTCAATTCTCCTCTGGTTTATATTAGTGAATAGCAACCTCCACACAATAGGGGCAAGAGAGGCTTGGGGTGGGAGAAAAGGATGAGAGGGAGACAGGATGAAGAACTTGGGGCTGATTTCCAAATGAAGCACTCATGTCCTTATGTCATGTTCTGAAACTAGTTCAGGGCTTCATTCAAAAGACACCAGAATATCCATCTCAGCGTCCATTTTTGAATTCAACTTTATGACTCAAAGTTGAAGAAGGAAAGCAAAGTATAAATACATTTGGGATACACCAAAGCATTATTCTGGTGACTAGAGCTTGACAGTGAGCTTTCCTGCAGAGGAAGGTCTTTGGAAGTGTGAGGGAAGCTATAAATACTGGCAAACAGAAGAAGTTCTACCCTTGAAAGACAGAAGTTTTTTTGTAGGAGATCATGTGAAGCAGAAAGTAGGAAAAATTTAAAAATAAATAAATAAAAGGTTGCCAGCAGAGCTTAGAGGAAATACTAACACCTCCTCCCCCTGGAGCTGTAAACAGCAGATAAGGAAGTCTACTCCTTTCCACCTGGTGTTCCTCATTTAACCTCGTGAACAAAAGCCCACTGTCTCCCCTGCCTTACCAAGGGACAAGCTAAAAACAGGATCCTGGGACCCATTTTACCAGTAGCCATGCAGTGACTACATAGGGATGATTCTTCTCTCTATGGACACCTCTTATCTCTTTCTGCAATAGTCACAACCTGGGATCCCTGCAGAAAAATCCAGAAAAGAAAGGCAAAGAAGAAAGAAAATACATGACTATAGTGCCTCTCAAAGTCAGTTTATCTGAAGGACATCTTATCCCACTGTGTCAGAGTCACCTTACATATCTCCAATTTGTTCTGGTCCTCAAAAGGGAGGGGTGTGAGGGTTGAAGAAAATAAGACCTCCCATTCCCCTTCTACAAATCTTACATTTGCTTTATCGCTTATCTTTGAGGTACATCCTTTGGAGATCTTCTATTTATTAAGAAATAGCTGAGATTTAAGTTAAGCAAAGAAATCAGGTCTGAATTTGTTGAAATTGAAGGACAGAGTCTTTTAAATATATGAGAAATGAGGTTCTTAGTTTATGATTCATCTGAAAAGAGTTTTAAGAAGAACCATCATAAGAAAACATTTTATTAGCTGGTAGAATGCATTTACTGTAATAAGATTAAGATTTTAAGAGATTAATATTACAAAGTCTGAAACCCTTAAGCAAAGGTAATGACCAAGCTTTACTACCTTAGATTTATTGATAATGTCTCAGAAGTCCTTCTGTACTGAGATTCAAAAATAATAAGATAATAGACATAACCATATTCCCCTAAATAACAGATCATAGTTTAAAATTGAACTTGAAAAAATATCAATGTATGATTTCTTGGCCTGTATGTCTGTTGTCCAAGGTTAACATAATTTTATTGGGATTGCTGGCTACTGTTCCTCTTGTTTCATATATTGAAAATTTAAAGATAATTTGTGTTGAGTTTGCCTTTCTGAGTTATTAGGTCATTTCTCTCCTAACTTTTCTCAATCACAAATGCACAAACTCATTCCTATCTTTTGCTACGGATGAATTTCTGCAAGGTCTATTGTCCATTTCCCAACACCATTGCCACCACTATCTAAAAAGACAATAGCCATCTGCAGAACTTGTGGCACATGCCTTTTGAAATAGCTGACATCTGGAGGAACTATCTGATACTTGTTACTTACATTCAACTCAGCATGAACGGAGGTTGGCAGGGAATTTAGCAGCACATCTTATTTTTAAAATATCTCACACCTCCCCCTCGCCCTCCCTGTCTTCAGAAAGAGGTTTTAGTAATACACTCTGAGGTTCTACTGCATAAGCCTACCACCTTCTTCCCAGACACTCACTCAAATGCTTTAAAAAAGATGTCCCAGCACTTTGATCTAATGCCAAGATGGAACACAAATTAAATACAAATAATACATCTGCCAGAATCTTTTCATTTCAAGATAAACCAGAAAGTCAGCCATGTAAACCTAAATGCAGTAAGACAGGTGCATTGTTCGCTCTCTCTCTCTTTCTCTCTCTCTTAAACACACACACACACACACACACACACACACACACACACACACACACACACTTCTTCCCACTTCCAAGAAACACAGAAAAAAGCCTTAAATGTTGCCTAACAAAAGTTCTTCCCAGTGGAGAAGGAACAGATAAGATGGAGGAGAAAGCACTGGACACTTATATAGATACATCGAGCTGTAAGACCCTTGTACAACCTTTTGAAGTTCAGAAAAGAAAGAATTAGATAGCCAGTTGTAATCACTGTGCACATACAAAGATCTTCCCAGTTAGTATTTTTAAACTATTCTTTGTCCAAAGGAAGATCATTAGAGAGTTGACTTGACACAATTAATGAGACTTTTAAATTCACTTGTGACCTGAGAGAAAGCCCACTTGCTTTGCTTCCAGCTGAATAGGCTGTTCAGATTCTCTTCTCATGTATTCCAGTGGCTGGAAGTGAGAAGAACAAGTGTCCAATTCTAATACTGAACTCATAAGTAACATGAAGATCCTCTATCCCTACACAGCTGCCCCTGCCCCTGGATGTTTGGTTGCTCTCCAAGCTTCAAAGAGCAAAGGAAACTAAGAAGCAATTGGAGGTGCTAGGGGGTGCTCTGCTACAGGAAATGGAATAGTGGTTCAGCATGAAGCTGGCAGAATAGGGGTTCTTGTAATTAGTAACAATGTGATAAGTGGTATTGCCAAGAAAGTAGTGATACTCAGTGTTGACTGACCATCACGGTACTTATCACAAGGAACAGAGATAGAAAACTCCAAAAGTATGAGACCATTACTTTTTTAGAAAGAATTCACAGTATGTTTTCATCATATTCTGTAATTCTTTACATTCCTATAGGTTCACAAATTGTTCTTTTAAGAGGGTGTGTGTGTGTGTGTGTGTGTGTGTGTGTGTGTGTGTGTGTGTGTGACAGACACAGAGAGAAAGAGGCAGAGACAGAGAAGTTAGGGAAGGGAGAGAGGAGGGGGAAAGAGAGAGGAAAGAGGAGAGAGAAAAGTGGGGAACACATTGAAAGTAAGCACATACAAATGCAGGACAATATTCATCCTCAGACAATTCTGATATAAAGGACTGTCTGTTCCTTTCCAAAGCTGAGATTATTAAAAGCTTTCTTGCTGTAGCTATTAATTCCTGATCAACCCTAGATTCCCCCAAATCAAAACTTGAGAAATCTAATAGAATCATTCTGTGCTCAGAAACAAAAGCTACTGTGCAAGGCAGCTCTACCAACCAGTATTTTTATGTGAGACTTGCTTATCTTCTGGAGCAGAATATATGCTGGTGAACACCACAATCACCATGTTGTTGGTCTTTGGCCACTAGAGTCACTATGAAACAGTGTCAGAGGCTATGATCTATTGTGGAATTGTGAAGACTGAACATATGCAATAATTCACACATATAATAATTAGCATTTGTTTTGCTATCTCAACTTTTATCTACTTTAACCTGGATAGTACTTGACAGAGCTACCAACAATGCCTATTTCACTGAGGAAATTGTAACTTTCAGAAGGTTAAGTGGTTTGTCCAATGTCACATAAGGATTAAATTCAGGATTTGAACTCAATGCATTGACTGTCACTTATTAGCTAGCAAACTGCAGAAATGAGAAGCAATCGACTCATGCATATTATCATCAGCTATCACTACTCCTCCTGCCAGGAAGTCCTGGTGTGTTGTGGAGAAGGTTCATAGTACTTCCTTAACCCTGTGGAAAATTCCTTCCTGGCATCATTGAGGCAGTATCATGGAACCAGAGAGCCCAGGGCCCCAGTCATGTGACTTTGTGGCTGTTTCTTAACAAAGTTTAGAATGACCAAGGAAGAAGAATATTATTCCAAAAACTGGGCCAAGGAATCCAGGAGAACGTCTAGCATACATGATCAGTTATGAAAAGAACACCATTCAATTTCAGTAGAACAGGTCTTAAACCAATTCTGTCTGTCTGATACAGCTTATGTGAGGAGAGGCAAACTTGTTAAGCAAAAGCGTGTGAATCCAATAAAAAAAAAAGGATATCAGAGAGACAGATGCTCCCAACAAAAGAGAGAGAAGGAAAGAAGGAGAGAAAGAGGGAGGGAACATGGTAGAAAATGGAGGGGAGGGGAGAAGAAAAGAGGGAAAGGAAGAAGGAAAGGCAAGGCTGGGGAGGGAGAGAAGGGGAAAGAGAGGGGGAAAGGAGGGAGAGAGGGTGCTCCCCCCCAAAGTACTAGCATTATTTTCATTGGTGTACCCCGCTGAAGGCTGTAATGTAAAACTAATTTTTCTCCCATAGTTCTTTCTTTTCCCCTTGATGGATGGCTTCTAATGTGTTCTAAATCCAGTGTGACAACAAACTTTTTCTAGGAGAAGGGCCCAATGGTAAGGCCACTTCCCCCTTGAGCCTTATGCCTATTTAGCACAACTGAAATGAACAAAACCTCTATAGGAAGCAAACAAAGACACACACTTCGGGTGGGTTTTCCCTTTCTTCTGCTTGAACATGCAGAGCAGAATGAGGAGGTAAAATATTCCTTTCCAATGTGTACAGTTGGTTCTGAAAGCCACCAAGGAGCCTCATTAAGTAACAGCCTTCACAAATGAGCTGATTTCCCCTACTACTTGAGACCAGTTGCTCTTTTTTTTTTCCTCCTTTAACAGACAACAGACGGCTGAAAAGTGTTTTTGCCACACAATCCTGAAGATCAACTGGGATTAACAAAATATTCTTGGCACATCACAGCGTGGCACTGCATTCTTGTTGACTATGCGCTGTTAACAGTCTGAGCCATTTTTGCTGATCTCCTTTCTAAGAAGGATGAAAGTACCTTGGGAGGAGAGTCTTGAATTCCATCTGGAATGTCCTGGGGACACACATGGTTCTCAGCCGCTCCTTTTCTTTCTCTGCCTATTGGAGGCAGGACAGCCAAAAGGAAAGAATTAAAATCCTGGAATGGGAATGAAGGGAGTGAATCCATTCATTTTATTATTATATTTAATTATACCTAATTGATTCCACTTTGGCCAAATAAGAGGTAGCTAGTCCATAAGCTAAAGACATGAATTCACTGATACAATCACTTAGAGGAACTTCAGTTATAAGCTCCAATCCTTTGAGCACCCACCCACATGACTAGCAAGTATATCCAGCCTCTTTGAGGGGGAATCTGTCCTTCCCCAGAAAATCCTTTGGTTGGAGAAGAGCTTCTCACAGCAGTCAGATTTCCAGCCTTAAAATCTGGAATGCACACATGTCTCTGTCACTGAAAGCCTTCACTCAGACCCCCAGGAAGCAAACACATTGAGATTACTGTCTTCTAGGGCCTCCAGTGCCTTCCCTCACCCGTAGCAAAACACCCTCCACTGCCCGCATGCAGTCTTCTCAGAGGCCTTTTCCACGGAAGAGTGGTAAGATCCACTGGGGCTTTCCCTTGGCAAACAACCCCTCTTCCCAAATGCACAGACAATATAAGAAAAGAAGATCTAGAGAACTCAGAACTAAGTTCGAACTTGATGTGGAGCCATCCCCTTTTCCTCAATTCCAAGTCACGCTACTTAGTCTAGCCAATGGGTCAGGTTCCATCTTCCCCCAGAGTGAGTTTTCTTAGGGACTTCATCTTTCTTTTTCTGGCTAAAGCTCTTCAGGGCCTCTAAGTGCTCCAAGATCTTTGTGCAATGGAACCACCTGTGTCTCATGTGTGTCAATACATGTGGCTGATCACCTCGTATGGTGTGTCTGGAACATTTTTTCCACAGGTAAGTAGCTCTTTATTCTACGACAGGGATAGGATCTCTTTCCAGAGAAGAAAGAAAAAGTTTGTTGCTGATTTCATCAACCCCAAGTACTATGTTGTAATCCTTGTTGCTGTTGAAGGTCTCATCCATTCCTTTCAGTGATTATTAGTTTCTCTATATCCTCTGAAAGCCTATCAACCCTGTGGTAGATCTGAAGCAGGTTCTAACATATTATCCCTCTCCCATCTCCCCATACACACACACACACACACACACACACACACACACACTTGTTTCTATCTACCTATCCCTCCTTAACACATAAGTTTCTTTAAGCTGATCTTTATGAAACTGCATACGCTACAAAGAATTGTCATCACAGCACTAGTAATTGGCATGATGGTATGAAACAAGATGTCTTTCACCAGATCTGAAATAAGAAATAAGAAAAGCACCCCCCCCACACACATATAAGCATCCCTGGAAATTAAAAGTGAAAATAAGAGAAATAGCTAGAGTGAAAACAAATGAAAGGTAAACAGGTTTCAGTGTTCCGTCTGATAAGTCTGAAAGGTTTCCTCCTGAGGAGGATCCTCTATTAAGATCTTGGAAGATAAACTCAATTTCTAGTTATTACACATTTGAGTTATGCAAATCACCTTGACATGCAGATGTACAAGAGGAAAGGAAACAGGAATGTAATATACATGCTGTAATGAAGAAGATCTTTGACTAACAGGAGACACATAAATTGTCCTTGTTTATGGAGAAGGGACAGGCTTACTGAGTGTCATACATTCTAGATAATCATAGTGTCACAAAGGAAAAGAGTCTTCACCAATACTACCTTGCTTGTGCGGAACTATTCCCTCATCCCACAATTCCCAACCTACCTTCTCTTTCCTGTTTCCCCATAGCATGTATTATCTCTGTGAGTGTGATTTTACACCCTGTATTGACCAACACAATTATTTATGCATAGAAGGGTTGTTCCCACTACTCCATGATTCAATACTTTTTTTATGGTAGGTGCAGGGGCCATGTGCTGTTGAGAAGGTAGTGAGACAAATTCCCGGGTGCATTCCTTGTCTTCCCCTCTATAAAGTCTGGGTAATAATATTCTTGATGAATTGCAAAGATTAAAAAAAAGCAATTATCTGTGAAAGCTTTTAGCTATTTGAAAGAACTCAATATTTTTTGTTGGCCATCTTTCCTTATTCAAGGGCAAGAATCTTATTCACTCATTTTCTCATATTACTCATGTTCTTTCAAGTTCATCCGAGGAGCCATACTTTTGTCAGAATTAGAAATTTTAAGTTTACTGTTCCCACCCCAATTTTTGTAAGGAAATAAATGTGATTTTAGAGTGTTTTCCATAAAGGCTTACACACATACACACACACACACATACACATATATACACACACACATACACACCCTAAATTACTGAGGTGGAAAAGTTTTCAGGTTCTTGAAAGATTAAGGGGATATGAAGAGCAAAATAAATTGAGCAAAGAAGATTATTTATATAAATAAAAACTTACAGTGTATATGAGCTAAAAAGGGATTAGGGAATGGACATAGTGAAAAATGAGCAAGTATCAGAGAATTACCTAGTTCTCTGAGTGGCTCCACTTTCAAATGAGACTGACAAAACTAAAAGGGAAATATTTGTTTTTGAAATGGAAAAACAATAAGGTGATCATTTCCTGCCTGGGAAAATATATGTGCAGAACCTTGTTGGTCCTTCTTTACCTGACCAGACCTGCTGTGGAAAGTTCCTCAGGTGAAATTGATGCTCTTTGGGACAGTAGACTTGTGACACAGGGGTATGCACAGGTTATTCTGTTACTGCCTGCTTGTCTGGTGATACTGCTTTCATTAATTCCCTAACCACTTTTTGATTTAGTGCCTTTCAGCACAGAGGTGAGAAACAAGACTAGATGACAAGAGAAAAGATAAAGTATTTCCCACTAGGGGTAAAGGAGAGTTGGGTGTGGGGGGTTGTGGTTAAAAAAAAAGTATAACAAAAAGAAAGTGTAACAAGAGGGAACTGGGTGTGGTGGTGGCTCATGCCTATAATCCTAGCTACACAGGAAGCAGAGATCAAAAAGAGAGTGATCTCATCTTAGTCAAGAAACACAATAATGTAGCAGCACCTAGACTGCCCCCGCTCCCCCTTCCCCTCCCACCCCAAGCCTGTGTGCTTAGCTATATTGGAAGTTGAATGCAGGTGGGATAACCTCTGAGGTTGCTCCTAGGCCAAAATACAAGACCTTACCTGAAAAATAAAATTTAAAAAAACAGAGATGGAGGTACGGCTCAAATAGTAGAGTACCTGCCTAATAAGAGTAAAATTTTTAGCATTCAAACTCCTACTGATCTACTGTAGCAACTTTTTGTCACAAGAGATTACAGGCTTTGCATTCCCTGCCCCCTAAAAAGCTAGCTACTTTTATATCTTTGGAAAATATATTACTTTTTTCCACTTTTTTCTATATTGTCAAAGTGAATTACAGAGGATCACAGTTTCATATATAAGGCAGTGAGTACATTTCTTGTTCAACTTGTTACCCCCTCCCAGTATCTTATTTTTTTAAGTGTTGCCTCAAGGTTATTTTTCATCCTGTTGCAGTGGGTATGAAACTTACCTGTAAGTCTTGGCCAAGATGCGTTACACAAAATTTTGTGGTGAAATCTTCAAGACAGAGTTAATCTAGTCTTTTTACATTCTAAGACTTCTACATCTCCTTTCACAACACTCAACATTGAATAGGTGAAGACATTGGAAAGCCGAGAGAGAGAGAGAGAGAGAGAGAGAGAGAGAGAGAGAGAGAGAGAGAGAGTGTATGTGTGTGTGTGAAGAAAATCTGTTCAGATGTTTGGAGATCACAAGAAAAAGGTTGAGGGTGAGGTCTATGAACAATCTAGATGAGACACAGGCCAAATCTCAAACACAGCAGATACTACCACCATCAGCACTAAACTATTTTACTAGGGTTATTCTATCTGGCTTCTTTGAAACTACTGTGGGAGTGAATAAAGAAGACATGTGGAAAATCATGAAATTGGGACTCATCCAGTAAGGCTGGATATGGAACATCTAAGCTTCCTGGGCAACAATCATCCCTGGCTAAAGCAAATTGTTTTGGCTAAATGCAGAGTAGAGATGATTTGATTCTCTCAATTACTTTCTCCATCCATGCAATATGCTAATTTGTGGTTTTCCTTAGCTGTACCACAAGTAGGAAAATACACAAATAGAATTTAATGGCCCAAGTCCAAAATAGTAGTAAACTGGAAACTTAAGACTGGGGTCCACTGGTTGTAATTAAAAGACTAATCTTTGTCATCTATGCTTTGATGGCTGTTAGGCTCAGTGATTGAAACTTTTTTTTTTTTTGGCCAGTCCTGGGGCTTCAACTCGGGGCCTGAGCACTGTCCCTGGCTTCTTTTTGCTCAAGGCTAGCACTCTGCCACTTGAGCCACAGCGCCACTTCTGGCCATTTTCTGTATATGTGGTGCTGGGGAATCGAACCCAGGGCCTCATGTATATGAGGCAGGCACTCTTGCCACTAGGCCATATCCCCAGCCCCGTGATTGAAACTTTTATAACCTGTATTGAAAGCAGAGTGCAACAGAGAATGGATACCAAACTCTTGCTAGTCCTTTTTACCTGAAATGTAAGCTGTCCATTGAAGAGTTAATAGATGCATACAAATGACTACAACTCATTGCCTACTTGGTTGCTTACTAGCAAAAATGTGCTTACATCTCCCTGAGTAACCAGAATAATAATATGAAAGAAAGGGCAAAGGAAGAAATCTGGTGCAAAGAATGTGTTTGCAGAAGGTCTTCTTAATGAGCTCTCTCTATATACATATTGTCTGTGAAGGAAGGGTGTGAACAGAATTGGTGTGTAGATTTGCTAAGAACTAGTCCAACTTGCTCCCATCAATTACACTGACACATCTGACAAACCTCTACTGCTCATGGGAACTTCTTGACAGGATGCTAATAAATCTACCTAACCTTGCAACCCCTTCCCCCCTCCCTTGAATATGCCAAGTTTACAGCATTCAAGATAAATAATGTTCATGCATTATGAGGGTGAACTTGACTTCTCTGAATTTCCATAAGGCTCTAGCAGGTTAATGAGAGGAAACATTTTTTTCTCTCCTTCCAGAATAAAAAAGAAAATGCTTGCCTTCAGAAACGCACCAAATTAGCCAAATGTTTTGCTGCTAGACCCATCTGACATGCCAGGGAACATAGGAGTAAGAAAGATCAGATGGCAACTCATGTGTTACCTGTACAGTGCAATACTATGTTGGAGAAGTTTTCAGACATAGATCTCTGTGTAGATGCCCTTTGAAACAACCAGTGTTATTATTTAGAAATGGCCTGTCAGCAGTAAGGCCGTTATCTGCAGGTTTCTTTTCTACCCAATTCGTTAACTTCAAGTTCCAGAAAGGGAAGCATTAGCCACTCTAATCAAGCCCCATTGCCCAAAGGCAAGAGTGATTACTTGGTCCAGAAAAGATCAAGTAGAAAAAACAAAAAAGAAAAGAAAAGATCAAGTAGCTTTGCTTGGTGATGTCTTGGGGTTAATAAGCTCACAGTTAATGATAGCATTTCATCTTGATAGAGCTGATTTCTGGGGCCAGAGAGCGTGGGTTCAAATCTCAGCTCTGCCACTTGCAAAGTTTATATAATATGGTAATAATAATGGTACCCATGCCATTGCGCTATTTTAAGCAGAGGATTAAATGTGAGAATGTCTGTAAGGTGCACAGCACCCAACACAACACAGTAAACTTTCACAAAGATGCTTTTATATAAATCATACTCTAATTAATACTTTGCCCAGGTGTTTCACCTCTCAGCAATTCCTAACTTCCAAGTCTTGTTCAGGATGTTCTTCATCTGCTCTACTCTCATGGTACCCTCCTCCTTTCATCTAACACCATACTGGGCAAATTGCATCATAATCGTGGTACATCTGTTTGCCTAGTAGTTTATTTACTAAAAGGAAATAACAAAAAAAATTTCATTTTATTCCATTGTATTTAGCTCCCACGTCTGTAGTTTACCTACCATATAGCAAATCATCATAAATGTATGCTGAATTACCATTCAAGTGCATTATCTCATTTTGCTCCTCTGAAGTACAGAAAAGATTTATGTTCCAATTTCTAAGTTAAAAGGCCAACTGAATAAATTTTGTCCTATTAACGTCAACTGAGATTTTTCTGTTTTGTTTGTCTCAATGAAATTATGGGAAGGAAGTGCTCTTCAGGCCCTATATGTGAATAGCATAATTCCCAAGAGTGGATTAAGGGTGTCATGATGCATTAGGAAGCAGCCTGCATCATTATTGGGTCAGAATGCATGGGATGTGGTTCCTTTTTAGAACTCTTTTTCCAAGCTGAGGCTGTGAAAGGTCACAGGAGTTAACAGGTTGCTGCAAGACCCAGCTGATGCAATGACTGAGACTTTGGCCCTCTGGTTTTTTTACCCGGGACTTCCTAGTGACCTTGTCAGAACATCTGGAGAGGAAATGCATAGACCTAAGAAGAGATTCTTCTAGTACCTTGGAGCAAAACCGGACTAGTATCTTAATTTGGAGGCAACAAGTTTCACTGCAGCCTTATATCTAGGATAAAATAATCAGCCTCCAGCAATGGAAACCAAAAGGGACTCAACAAAATAGCCCACTGTGCTGTTCTAGCAAAAAGATCTTTATCATTCTCATGTGTGGACAACAGAATAAGGCTATGCATGGGCCAAGACACATTTGCCTCATTTGACCAGGGATCCTGTTACCTCTTTTATGATTGTTATCCTTGTCTCAGATGTAGCTTGCCTACATCCTACTTCCAAGTTTCTCTAGTTGATCTTCCCAAATCTGGGTCTTAGATCTCCAAATAGACATTAAGAGTGTAAATTTTGTGCTCAGGCAGATGTGGGATTACATTATTGGCTAGGTTATCTTGAACATGTTACAGGACTTGCACGAGTCTTGTTTTTGTCATCTAATAAGTGATAATTATTGGCCTTAAAAAGTCAGAATATGGGCTGGGAATGTGGCTTAGTGATAGAGGGCTTCCCTAACATGCATGAAGCCCTGGGTTTGATTCCCCAGCACCATATAAACAGAAAAAGCCAGAAGTGGTGCGGTGGGTCAAGTGGTAGAGGGCTATCCTTGAGCAAAGAGAAGGCAGGGACAGTGCTCAGGCCCTTATTCCAAAGCCCCACGACTGGCAAAAAAAAAGTAAGAATATAAGGACTGGATTTTAAATATGAATGTCAAGTGCATATCTGGCACAAGGTAAATTCTCAAGTAATGCTACCTTATTGTTGTTTTCATTACTAGAGATCTTTCCAATAAATAGACATTCCTATGTGCCACATTGGCCATAATTCTCTTTATGGTCAGACCATGATACATAATGGCACATGAAGGACTAACTGATCAGATGATATTTTCTTTTGATTATAAGCAATTTTTAAACTTGTCTAATATCAGAAAAGACTAATAAACCTGCCTATGTAATTCCACCAGCCATAAGAATTCTATTCAAGAAGTCTATTCAAAAGGAATTTTTTTTTACTATAGGCTCTCTTGTAATTTGTGTACTCCCTCCAAGAAAATACGGATGTAATTTAAACAAGGAGGTATAGATTTTGCAAAGATAAATATCTAAAGAGGAAAGGATGCACACACATTAACATTATTTTATTGCACAGAACCGGTTGGAGGAAACAGGATTTCACTTATAGATTCTCTACCTTCATGGTATGGGTATAATGAAAATGCCTGTCAAGGAAAGTAATGTGTTTAATACTGCACCACTCCTAAACACCAGCAGAGACGGTTGTGCATTGTGAATAATTCTGTCACCTGCCCATATTATTCTGCTCTGTGTTTTATCTGTGGTGGGAAGATATCAATATGTCAAGCACGAGGAAAAGAGTGTTTTATGAGATTGATGTAAGGAAGTACAATGACAACCACATAAAAATGGCAGCCAAAGGTCTATAGAAGACAAGGCCATGATCTCTCCCTGGTATGCATTGAGTTTTTTCTTTGCTCACCAAAAGTGGCAACACTCTTCTGGTCTCGATCAAGCATTTTATAAGAAGATAAAAGAACATGGATTTACAAAAGACCTTCCAGCAATCAGCAAGTACCTGGGAGGTAAGTAATAGATGAAGGCTCTTAGGCACCCTAAGGAAAACAGACATCAAAGTGTTCCAGAATGAAATAGTGAGCATTTCCCAATAGAGAGACCAGCTTTGTAAGATACAGTGGAAGAAAACTTCTTTGGGACTTGGGAATAGGATTAGAGGGAATGGTAGCACATTTTTCTATATCAAATAAATTTGTGTATGGAGAGGAAAGATGATATTTGATCTAAGTGGATACCAATCTTATGGGGGGAAAAGGACTTACTTAGAGAAAATTTTCTTAATTCTTCCCTGTAGTGTACTGCTCCATTTTTATTCCTCGGTGCCTCTTCTCTGCTTTTCCATTATTGGGTTGACGTGGTCTTTCTTCTTTCAACCTCTTTCCCCTTTATTTCATCCTGTCTCAAACTGCCTTCTGAACAAAGTCTCAGCTACTTTAGCTAGCAGATGTTCAATGTTCTCATGGTCACAATCCACTGCCCTATCGCATACGTGTTTACTTGAAATCAAATGAGCTTCCGCCACCATCTCACAGCTCCACTTATTCATGTTATTCCCATTACTTGGAAGCCTTCCGTGTGTGTCTTCATGGATGTAAGATAAATACATCATGACTTTATCAGACCTCTATAAGGACACCTATATAAAGCACCTATTATCTAAGTACTTATTATCTAAGAGCCAAACTAAAGAGATTTCCTTCATAAAGCCATCTCTGATCATTTTGTTTTAAGGATTCCTTGCCTTTGACATTTCACACTTGACCTCATATAGCTCACTGGCTCATTTGAATATTTGTAACAGTTGTTAACTTACAGGTACTGGAATGTGAACTTCTGCAGGCTAAGACTTACTTCTTTAGTCAAGGGTTTGAAAATGAGCCTGGCCCAGAAAGTCCCTCCCTCACTATACTATTTACTGAGTAAACTGTGCTACGTATTTTATTCACTAGTGTGTTTCATATACCAGGAGCTTAATAAATAATTATTAAGGGAATCAGTAGATGGAGTTAAGGCAGACCTAAAATGTTAAGAATAGCTTTACATACATATGTGTGTGTGCAAGTACAAAAACAGAAATGGAGCAGGACATCCTAAACAAGTCCTCTAATAATGAGGAGAAATGCTTACTCTACTATAGAGGATGACTTTGAGACAAAATGTTTCCCTAAGTGCAGCCACTCCTGTATGCAGGGCCTGGGTGTCTGTCCAGGTTACACATCTCTGCCCCATCACATCTATAACATCATCCTTACACTTATCCTTCTTCCCTCATGCACACGGTTTCTCCGTTCCCTTGTAATCTGGGACCACATTCAAGCTTGAAGTAACAGAAATATTTCATAATTCAAAGTAGGCTATATTAGCCCCTTGAATATTTTGAGGATATTCCCATTAGCCATCCTAGTAATCACCTCTTGACTTACCATGGGACAGGCACCATCAGTAGCTCTATTTTACAGATAAGATAACTGATGCTCAGAGGTTCATGGAGGTTAAAAGACCAGTGTGAAGACTTTAGAGCCATTAGGATATGAATTTCAACCCATGGATTAAATCCCAGTCTTCTTAATCCAAATTTCACACTTTTTCCATTCATCCCCCATTTGGCTAGATGCACCCTAAGCTTGTCTAGCCTAGAAAAGATAGCCTGTCTCATGGCTTTTCTCATCTCTCAGCCGGTGGTCCATAATAGATATTCAAACAAAGCCTCTGAAACAAACCCAGTTTTTGATGGAGTCAATAAATGAGGGAAGTTGGGTGTCTCTTCTGATATCCAACAAGAGAAGGAACCAAAAGCATTCTTCTCCCTGAGAGTCCTGCAGACACATAGCTTGACTCTTGGGGGTGTCCTCTAACAGATTATCTGCCTCTGAGATTCTTGTTTCCCCTGCCTTTAGTTTTATTTATTTGCATTCTTACAGGTTGTACTGAATTTAGATCACTTTCTGTTTCTAAGATCTCAAGCTCCCTGTCATCTCCCCCTGTTATCTTCAACTACCAATTTTGCAACTTGTAATCTTAATAAATGTATCTCTATAGTTAGCTATTAAGCCCTCACAATACCCTAAGTAGAATCCCGGTCAAGCCCTGATCCTTTTCTAAAACAAGTGTCTGCCTCTCCTCCAATCAGCTCATTGCGTTTCTCCTCTTCCCTCTTCTGCATTTCTCAATTGCAATGAAATGTCGAGACACACAAGTTGATTTTAATTAATTTTTCAAGCTTCCTCTGAAATTTAACAAAACACTACAAGTAAAAAAAATTAACACTCTTGTAACACCATGCTGTATAATTAGTGTACAATTTCATAGATGTGTGCATGTTTGTAAGCAGTGATTTTTTTAACAGTAATAAATAAAAGAAGAAGAATCTCAGTTCATGTCATTTTATGATACACAAATCTCACACACTTTAATAAGATGAAGCAACCTCCAGGCTAAAAGGTATGTATAATTTCTTCACCTCAGGGAACGGTTAATGTGCAATTTAATGCTCTCATCAATGCTGATGGAAAGAAGAATGGTTTCATATATTGGAAAATGAACCTCTAAGCCATTGAAGAACTTGTATATTAAGGAAAAATATAGTAATAGTGTCTAGTACTTAGCAAATTATGACTCATATACACACACATATATATACTTATAAACATAATATATGTATAAATCTTACTCTTGTTCTATTTTAGACACATATTGACTAGAAATAAATCACCGAGTGCTTTTCTGTATGATTTTGTGGGAATTTGAAGGTAAATGCAACTATGTACCTTTGATATCTAAATTTGGAACCCATTTGGAAAGTCAGCCTCTAAGACTGATAAATATATCTCATTTATTCTCTTGGTATTATGAGAAGATATCAACAAAATAATTATTCTCTTGCTGGGCCATATGTACAGCAATTTTTTTTTGATAACCATGTTCTGAAACAATTGGAAATGTCAAAGAGACCATTATTTTGTAGGAGCTGGTATTTGAGATCTTTAAACCATAATTAGGTATGATAATTTTGCATGGAATGAAAAACAGAAAGAATTCCACATCATCTGAACAAAATCATATGACTGAATGCCGTATGCTCTTAGGTAATTCTTTGTCTCATTTACAGCACTTTATCAGGGGACTAGGCATATAATCTTTAATTACTTATTACAGACTTATACTTCCATTCCAATCATTTTGCCTTATGACTATTTCTTGATATGGCTGAGTAAATCCATTCTGGACTAAGGATCTGGCAAGTGATTTGCTTTTCCTTGCTTCACACTTTTGCTTGTACAAGCATTATTATTATTACTATTACTATTTTATTACTATGGGGATGTATATGGGGTGGGGCAGCTGGTATTGGGCCTTGAACTCAGGGTCCTGTACTGTCCATTAGGTTTTTTGCTCAATGCTGGGCACTCTAGGACTTGAGCCATAGTTCCATTTCCAGTTTTCTGGTGGTTAATTGGAGATAAGAGTCTCAGGGACTTTGCTGCCTGGGCAGGCTTCCAACCACAATCCTCAAATCTCAGCCTTCCAGTAGCTAAGATTATTTATGAACTACCAGCACTGGAATTCAATTTTTTTAAACACTAATATCTTCCTTACTTTTTACTTCTAAAGACCACACATACCACAGAATTTGTCCTGAAGGGAATATACTTTGGGAAACTGGAGTCTAAATGTATTCTTATGTGAGACCACCAGCATTTTAGCAGCTGTTAGTGTATTCAGTGCTCAGTTGAAGAGGCAATACCTGTGAGTATGATTTTCATTTGTTTCTTATCATAGTGAATATCCTTCAGCACCAAAATGAAGGGGCTCTATTCACTCCCAGAAGCAAATGTGCTATCTTCTTTGTAACCAAAATATTATGACTCAAAAAGTATGGCTAATCATGACATCAATCTTTTACTTCCAAATCATTTAGGTCACTCCTTTGTATTATTAAGTCAAAGTTTAGAATTGATTTGATATAGGAGAATATTTAGAATAGAAGCATAATTTTAACAAATATCCTGGAAATATAGTTCAAAGGTATTTCATAATTGTTCTTGCTTCTAGAATCAATATGGGATTTGAATTTATCTCAACAGCTCTCTCTATATCTCTCCCCCCTTCCCCTACTTCTCTCACATGCATACAAGCAAAATTATGCTATAATATGAAATCTCTGGAACATTCCATTTTCAAAAGAATGTAAGTTATTTATTCCAAAAAGATTTCTAAGTTTCAGCATGGCCGGATCTCTGCAAAGGTCAGCTGAACTAACCGGAATCAATTAGGAGCAAACCATGAATCAGACGAGGTTTATCTCTGTCAAAGCTGAAGTGATATGAGGAGTTATACAATAGAAAGGAATAATAGAAAAGGAGAATTTGTTCAAAATACACTGTATGCATCTATGAAATTGTTATATCAAATCCCCTTATATTCTTAGAGTATGTTAATGAAGGAAAAATGTGACAGTAAATGAAGAGGGACTTTGCTAGTCTAGACACAGGAACGTGCACACTGAGCTGTGTTTAAGTAAACTTTGTGAACTTCCCAGCTCTCTCTCTCAGTGGGCCCAGAGTATTATGTCTATATTCACCACTTTGTCTATACTTGATGCTCACCTTGTATTTTTTGGAGAGAAGGATGTAGTGAGCTAAGAAAGCAAAGACTTCAAGGCAGCTAGTGTGTTTAGAGTGCTGTGAGAACTTGGTACTAAAATGCCTTACTGGTTAGTAAGAGAGACCTTGTGTTTTCAGAATAGACCTGTGTAACCAAATTTAGGTGACAAAATATTCATAGAAATTAACAAGCTCATCTTTGGAAGGTATTTTGAGGTCCCTGGTGGAAATATAAAAATGATTTTAAGCAGTTTACCTGTAAGGAATAGCTATCTCAGTTATCTGAACTCTGTCTCAACTGCTACAGGATTTATTCTGTTGCTTATTAGACAGTCTATAAGCAATTATATCTGGCACATTATGTCATAGGTTCCTATCTTAAACAATGAAACTAATGAGGCTGTGTCAGCCAACTTTATGATAGCAGAAAGTGGTGCCTGCACTTGGCTTGTGTACCTGTGGGATGCTAATGGGGAAAATGCCTTCCTGACCATCGAAGGGAATCAGTTTATTCCCAGAAGCATGAGATCTGATTACCCTTATCTGTACTTCACACACATGCAATGTATTGGATCTGTCATCCTAAGTGAAAGACATTCTGATGTGCAATCTGTAATTTAAAGAGTTTCTTCCACTAGAAAGCAGGTGTCACCCTCAGTGAGCAACCTGTAAAGGAATTGTAGGGAGAGATACCCTCTACTGTTGAGATGCTCAATGGGTAAGAAATAGAAAGCATTTTCTAGAACATTTGAAAAAAACTTTTAAAAAATCTATTTGAGAATGTGAAGTTGATACAGATTTTAAAGCTTTTATGAAGAACCTTGATCCTCAGATCTCAGACTTCTGAGTAGCTAGGATAATCCATAGGCATGAGCTACCAGCGCCTGGCTGAATGAGAACCTACAGTAAATAAAAATTCAAGATGGAAGACACTCAGCTATCAAGTTACTTATCCAATAGCTTGTGTCTTAATAATGGTATAAAACATTTCTTTAGCAATTAGATTAAAGAGGGAGCAGGAGGAGGCAAAGGGCAGTAAGGCCTGATGTTGTTGGATGAAAAATAACCAATTCCTTCCTCTGAGCCATAGTGGAACAAACACAGGCTTCACTCCAGAATCTAATACTCCCCCTGCTAAGTGTCTGGGCTAAATCACTTACTTTGTGAGCCTTGATTTTTTTACCTCATGATATATAAGACAGTCCTTATGCTTCTTATCTTTCTAATTACTTCCTTAGATGCTTGTGTCCTTCTAAATCAATAACATAGCAGCCAATTCAATGTATTTTGGTCCATATCTGGGTTTGAACTCTGAGCTTTATACTTGCTAGGCAGATGCTTTACTGCTTGAGCCATGCCTCCAGCCATTGTTTTTGAGATAAGGTTTCTTTTCCCTCCAGCTTGGTTTAGACCAGGATTCTCCTATTTATACTTACCACTACAGCTTCAATGACAGGTACATGCCAAATCCTTCCCACTTCCTCCTTTCCCAATTTTTCTGTTGAGATGGGGGTTCTCATAAACTTTTATGTCCATTTTGGTCTTAAAATGCTATCCTCCTGATCTTGGCTTCCTACACAACTGGAATTGTAAAGTATTGGTTGCAATGAGTATGATAAAGTCGAACTGCAGTCCTCATGATTTCTATATCCACAGTAGCAAGGTGTAAAAGTGTGAGACAATGGTGCCTCATATTAATTAAAATTTAAAGCACTAAATATTTCTGTTTTGTTTTGCATTTAGCTCCTGAAATCTCAACTTTCCTTTACTTTCACCTCTAGCCTTGAAGCTATCACCAGGAGTTTAACATTTTCTTTCCAACAAGAGGATAATTTTAGCTACTCCAAATAGAACAAAACAATTTCATAAAACAAAACTCAGTAAATTCATGTGCTAAAGGTGGTTTATTTTTTCAAATCAAGGCATGCTTCAGAGACGAGCTAAACAGCTGCTAATATGTCACCAAATTGAGCAGATATCCCCCCCCCACACACACTTTGGTAAATTAACAGAAGGGCCAGAACATATTGACTATTTAATCATTGAGTTTCTGTGACTCTTATCTTTCAGATCTGAGCTGCAAGGAAGCTTTAGTTCTTAGTCTGAGAGCAGCACGGTAGGAGAAACACATTAGCTTTGCCATCCTCCATCTACCTGACAGATGAGAACCTGACCATCTATTGAACCAGTGGGATGCTGTCACACTGAAGTTCACTATTAAGTGGGAATGAGGTAGGATATGGAGAACATATTTGGTTCTCCTCAATTATCAGCTTGCCCTTCTGTGCTACACATCATTATGATACTAGCCAGCTCCTACGGCTGCTTACACTGCAACTTGGGAGAAACAAATACCATCTGAGCCTTGTACAATTATGAAACTAGTACTATCACAGGAATGAATGGCAATGGCTATTCATATCTCTATGTATATGGCAGTGCTGGAGATTGAACTCAGAGCCTTGAACATGCTAGGAAAGTGCTCTGCCAGTAGACTATAGCCCAAGTTGTTGATTGATTTAGAGACAAGTTCTTGCTCTGTACTGGCCTTGAATTCACCATCCTTCTGCCAATGTCTCCTGGGTGCTACTACCACAACTACCTTCCCTGTAGTTCACTTATAAGAAGCTCTTTTTTGCTTCAGACAAAGATTTTACCTAATTCTATAGCTCAATGAAATAATACTGTAAGCAGTCACAGAGTAGAGGCAACCTGATGATATAATACCAAAAATTAAATTGTTTGCTTTTGCATTTGGACACCTTGCTCTGGAGTAAGCACTGCTTACATACCTGAGGGATGAGAAAACCTTAGTTATCATTATCCAGGAATCACAAGATATTCTGCAACACTAAAACAACAACACCAAATAATCAATGACTTAACTAAATGCAGCTACCCCTACAATAATTGACTACTGAGAATAGAGAACTCTACATATCCCTTCTACTCTAAAGAATGAAGGGTAAAAGGCAAGAAGATATTGCTGCTCCCATTTTACAGCTGAGCAAAAATGAGACTCAGAAAAACTGAGTAATAGGAGATCAAATCCCTAACCAACAAGATGGCATGCTCCAGCTCTCCCACTTTAGATTCCCAGGGGAAAGTTGTCCTTTAGAAAACTTTAACTCTCTTTCTTAACTGAGGGGTGGGGTAGGGGGAAGATGGAGAGAAACCAGGAAAGATGCTGGCTTTATGATATGAATAAATGATGATAAAAATCCACTACATAATCCTCCTTCATGGATCACCAAGGCCAGTGAGCTTTTTAATGAAATGGGCTTCTGTATTAAGGTAGTTCCCAGGGAAGATTTACAATACTATAAAGAGACCACACGGCAGCAGCTGAGGTGGGCTGTTTCAACATGTAGCTCTCACTTTATGTGGCTAATTCACGGGGCGACTGGTAGATTCATGCCCTGTTTTCTCCTGCAGGGAACATAATGGCCGTCGCTTCAAACTTCCTCACAAATCTTCAGCTCTTAATGCTGAGAGGATGCTGTCTTTACCCAGGTGCTCCTGGTGTTTTTCAGAGACAGGCAGGGACCACTGGGTGGTTCAGATTCCCACAAAAGACAGAATCTAGTTGGAGTATGTGAGGTCAGGGACGCATGCTCCCTCCTCACGCCTCTCTCCTTCATATCAGGTCTTTTTTCAAAACCTTTACCCAAGAAATCCAGCTCCCTACATTCTCTTAATAGGGAACATGGAACTATTTCCATTCCATTATGTAGTGCGCCCCGCCCCATGCCACTTTGAAATGCTTCTCTCAATCCCACATACAAAGGGTCCCAGATTGCTTTCTCATGATGGCTAAACTCTGGGTATAGAATCAAACTTTCTTGCATCCAACAGGATCCCTCTCTAATAAAGTCACTCATTTAAAGAGGGTTTCCCATGGGATCGGTGTCAGAGAACTCCCAGGTGTATTGATAAGGACAGGAAGCTTGCCAATTATTCACAGCCCCTACCAAGGCCTGGCGAACGCTTCAATGGCTCTGAAGGCTTCGTGGCTGCCTTCAGTCTACACAGCACAGACTGGTTTCTGCCAATGCAGGGGGTGGAGGGGTAAAAAGACAAGAAGCTCCCTAGGACAAGATAGACAGCTGGCAAGTTATATCCAAGTATGCTGCAGCCCAAGGGGAGAGCAGTTCCAGCTTCCTGGGGTAATCCATCTTCCTGACACCTCCCTACCCAGGAGTTAGTTTTCTCCAGCATACTTTCTGCTTCTGACAAACAGGACGGAGTAGAGCTGTCCACACTCCCCCGCCCTACTGCTGACAAGCAGAAAGAGTCACCCCTAGCATGCCTTCAACACTTCTGCTTCTCTCCTGACATGGTTATTTATCTACCACCCAATTTATTGATAATTATCAGAGACTTTGAGGGGAACTGTGGTGATTAGATAAAAGCAGCTGGCTGGAGCTGGGTGCCACATTGTGTTGAAGTTTCCTAAGGCTGTGTGCCCCTTCCACCCCACTTTAAATCAAGCAAATGGGAAATGCCTTGAGTCGAGCATCAAAACAGAATAGATGTCTCACCCAACAGAAGTGTGATCCATTAAGTGTTAAATTTTGTTCTAATTAAGCAGATAAAAAGCACAGGAGTTCTAGACTCTACTTAAAAGAGATTGGTTGAGGAGTCTACTCTTTTATTTGTTTATGTTTAGATGATCTCGTAATAAAAAGGAGGAATGTGTCTGTATTTTAAATGTTTATTCACTGAAGCATCATATCCACGTGTGAAGCAAGGAGATTGTGGATGGAAATCAGATTAATCTCAGTCCTTTTGCTCATCTGGCTAATAAATATTAGCATGATTTTTTAAAATACTTTTTCTTATATTTTCTGGGCTTTCCTTGGCTTATCTGTAAGAAGGAAGTTGTAATAGATGATTTCTTTGCTCCACTTTTCTAAGGCCAAAACTACATCAAACGTGGAGCACATGAAGAATGAAATATGCATACCAATAATGCTCCCCTATAAAAGGATAATAAGGTGAACTTCAGCAAATAAGTAATTCAGGACGAAATAGTATATTTACATTTCCAGATGTCTAGCTCTTTTTTGATGGGAAGAGCTTTCAAAGCTTAGCAGGCTCCACACCTACATGTAAATCTATTGTCTTTGGAGACTTCAGGCAGGCTCCAGGTACAAATCAGACAGCTATAGCTAATGGATTTTGGTAATGAGCTCAAGGCACAAACATTCTCTCTCTGACTCTGTCTCTGTCTGTCTGTCTGTCTGTCTGTCTCTCTTTCTGTGTATCTTTCTCTCTCTTTTTCTCTGCCCCCCCCCACCATGTCTCTCCTTTCCTTTTCCTCCCCTTCTTATTTCCCCATTTTTCTCCTACACTTCTCTCTGGGCTTTAAAGATGGAGGAGGAAAGACATCAAGAACCAGGGAACTGTAGTAATTTCCAGCCTCAGTTTACAACCCACAAATTAGTCAGGGATTTCAGTCTTAGAAACACAAACACATCCTGCCACCAATCCAAATGAGTACAGAGCAGAATTACCCTCTAGTCTCTAGAAATGATGCAAATTATCTAATGTTAACCTTAGACCAAGGCAGTTTATAAGGGACTTCTCTCCTGCAAAACTGTAAGACAATAAATTTATGTCATGCTAAGCCATAGAATGATGATTTGTTATAGCAACAGTAGGAACTTGAAATGGAAGTGAATAATCTCCAGGGTAATTCTGCTGAACTTTGAGGGTAAAATCAAGAAAGGTATAGCAATCCTTGAAATGCACAAGAGGTTATCTGTAGCCAAGGAAGGAAGTTACATGATCAAGATAGATTCTTTCATTTACAATGTAAAACATGACTGTTGGGCTATTGGTTCTATGTTAACCTTTTAATGTTTAAGGGCTTTTTGAAGCCATAGCCAGTCCACCCTCATTTCAGTCCATCAATGTAGATTGGAGAGAGAGCAGACAGGAATTGGCAGGAATATTGACATCTTGAATAACAGACTGCCAAAAACTCTTCTATGATTCTTCCTCATCAGCCTCTTTGGCTGTTGATTGTCTACCTCTACATCTGCCTTAAAATATCTAGTTATGCCCATTCCATGTTGGTGACCTTTGTGGAAATTCATTAGGGAACAGCTGGGCTTGGCTCCTACGTCCTCTGGGTTACCTTCTCTATCAGGGTGGCTGTAAATATTATAAACTGGGTGGTTTGAAACCACAGAGATCAATTTTCCCTCTGTTTTGGAAGCTCACATACTGAAATCATGAAGTCCATCATAGACTCTCCTAGCCTTTGGCAGTTTCCAGAAATCCCTGTTATTTCTTGGCTTAACCCTTACATATAAGAATTCCAACTTCTGCTTTTCTTGCTCCATGGTTGTCTTTCCTGTGTGTCTGGAGTGTCACACAGTGTTTCCTATGTTTCAGTCTGTTTCTAGGACTCTTGCCTTTATTATAAGGACAACAGTCATATTGGCTGGGATTGATGGATCACATGTATAATTCTAGGTACTCCAGAGGCTAGGCCAGGTAAGAAACATTTACGAGATCCCATCTCAACCAATAGCTGGGCACGGTGGGCCCTAGCCTGTCATCCTAGCTTTGTAGTAGGATGAAATCTGGATCTTGGGTGATAATGTTGCATCTGCATAGATGCATCAATGATAAACACATATAGCACTGGTATGGATGTGGCTAAGGGGTGTCTGTGAATGTGTAGTAGAATGAGGACATATGAGAAGGCTCTTTACTTTCCATTCAACTTTATTATGAGTCTAAAACTGCTCTCAGAAATAGTCCTTTGACTCAGGTGCTGGTGGCTCACACCTGGAATCCTAGCTATTCAGGAAGCTGAGATCTGAGGATCTCCATTTGAACCCAGCCTAAGCACAAAAGTCCATGAGACTCTTACCTCAATTAACCACCAGAAAACTCAGAAGTGGAGCTGTGACTCGAGTGATAGAGCATTAACCTTGAGAAAGAAGCTCAGGGACAGCACCTAGACCGTTTTGTTCAAGTCCCAAACCTACACACACACACACACACACACACACACACACACATACACACATACACACACAGTCTTTTGAAAGGTGGGAAATACCTATGAGGAGTAAAATATTGTATCTGCCCAGGAAGACTGATTTCAGTCACACAAATGCCAAAGGATGATTTTTCTGATGCCAACTGTTTTCAGTAAACTGTAAAGCAGACATCAATCCTAGTTTATAGGATCTAATAAATAAAAATGACAAGCAGTCCCAATAGAAAATAAAGCATACAAGCATTTGGACTGGGAAATGGACACTACCCTCCAATGTGGACTCACTACCTTTGTTAAAATAAATTAACCTTCAATTATACCTATGAAACAGCTTCTCCTCAGTATTCTGATCAAGACAGAGGGGATTGTTGGGGCCCGGTGGATCCTACCTACTCAGGAAGCTGAGAGCTGAGAATTGGGGTTCAAAGCCAGCAAGAAAGGCCTTGGAGACTCTTATCTCTAGTTAGCCACCAGAAAACCAGAAGTGGCTTTGTAGCTCAAAGTGGTAGAATGCTAGCCTTGAGCAAATGAGCTCAGGGACAGTGCCTGCCCCTGTCCTAAGTTCAAGCCCAAAAGTTGACCAAAAAAAGAACAAAGACAAATAAAATTTAAAAAAAGACAGAGGGGTTTTACATTAGTCCTTAGACCAATGCTACATAATACTAACAGTCTGAAAGGAGGTGTTTATCCTGCTTTTGGTTTACTTGTCTGGTTGTGAGGGGTAAACAATCCCACCGGCAATGCAACATGTTAAACTAATTTGGGCTGAAGTTACCCATACTGCAATATAATCACAGAATCACATCACTCAGAGATAAAATTGTGTTGGGATACAAAAATGCTATTTGACCATCAGGTATAGAAAGAAAATAGCAGTAATAATCCATTGAAAATTGTGAAGTTTTGTATTTTCTCCTTGGAAGACACAGACTCGTGTCACCTCCCTTTGTGTAGACCTTCTACTCTACATACCCTTTTAGTATCGGACTTACGAGACTGCCCTTAAAAATAGTAAGAGTAGGGCTGGGAATATGGCCTAGTGGCAAGAGTGCTTGCCTCGTATACATGAGGCCCTGGGTTCAATTCCCCAGCACCACATATACAGAAAATGGCCAGAAGTGGTGCTGTGGCTCAAGTGGTAGAGTGCTAGCCTGGAGCAAAAGGAAGCCAGGGACAGTGCTCAGGCCCTGAGTCCAAGGCCCAGGACTGGCCAAAAAAAAAAAAAAAAAAATAGTAAGAGTAATTTTGGGGAAAAATCCCTCCAATTCACTTATTAAATGTTTCCACCAAAGTAATGCTAAATGATAGAACAAGGTCCTGCCTCAAGGTTTTGCAACGGAACAAATATAACAGCATTTGCTGAGTGTCCTCTGAGTGAGAGTTGTTGGTTTTTGTTTTTATTTTTACTTTTTTGGCCAGTCCTAGGGCTTGGACTCAGGGCCTGAGCACTGTCCTTGGCTTCCCCCTGCTCAAGGCTAGCACTCTGCCACTTGAGCCACAGCGCCACTTCTGGCCATTTTCTTATATGTGGTGCTGGGGAATTGAAGCCAGGGCCTCATGTATACAAGGCAAGCACTCTTGCCAGTAGGCCATATCCCCAACCCTATTTTTACATTTTTGAACCTTTTAAAAAGTAGACTATATGTATGTGTTTCTTTTTTTTTAGAGCAGTTTCTGGATTCCTAACAAACTGAGCATGTTTTTCTCTCACAAATCTTAAAAACAGACACTATCACATATTACTGGCTAAATAATGACAATAGCCTCCCAAATGGGCTTCTCACTTCATTTTTTTTGCCTTTCCCTCCATAAAACTACATCATATTTAACCTCCTTACTTCGGATCCTATAAATACCAGCATGCTGAGGGGTGATGGGTCCCAAGTCCTTCTCCTCTTATCGGTTGACCTTTTACTCTTCTCTCTGCATTGGCGTCTTTTTTTTTTTTTTGGCCAGTCCTAGGGCTTGGACTCAGGGCCTGAGCACTGTCCCTGGCTCCCTTTTGCTCAAGGCTAGCACTCTGCCACTTGAGCCACAGCGCCACTTCTGCCCATTTTCTATATATGTGGTGCTGGGGAATTGAACCCAGGGCCTCATGTATACGAGGCAAGCGCTCTTGCCACTAGGCCATATCCCCAGCCCCTGCATTGGCATCTTACATCCAAGTTCTTGGGAGTTTTTATAATAAAATTCTATTTGCTCATGTGTGTGCGCACGTGCGTATTGTGTGTGTGTGTGTGTGTGTGTGTGTGTGTGTGTGTGTGTGTTGAGAATTGTTACTGGGGCTTGAACTTAGGGCCTTTTGCTCTCATTGTCTTTTTCATTCAATGTTGGTGCTCTACCACTTGAACCACAGCTCCACTTATAGCTTCCATGCACTAATTAGAGATAAAGTATTTCTCAGACTTGTGTGTCCTGGCTGGCTTTATACCATAATCCTTGAATCTTAGCCTCGTCAGTAGCTAGGGATGTAGGTAGGTGCCACTAGCCCCTGGCTTAATTTTAATTTCTATATTTATTGTACTTGATTGGTTGATTCCTAGACAAGCTGAGCCTATTTTGCCCAAACACATTTACATTAACATCTCATCTGCCCAAGTTAGGCTCTTTTGTTTTGTACATCACTGCCTTGTACCTGGGTTTGAGGTTTTTCCTTTTTCCATGATCTGAAATAGTTCCTGTAGATCACATTCTACTGGTTCATTCTTTTGTTGTTGTTCCCAGCTTCTACCAGATACTGAAATTGTCTTCTCTTTAAATAATCACCTCTCCCCCTAAGTGTGGCTGTCTTGCTCCTAACCAAGTCCTCTCCTCTGGGTATTGAACATAATATGGGAACAATTAGGAGTTCAGTAAAAGTTTGCTGAATGAGTGAATGAATGATTGATTTTCATTTTCTACAATTCAGAAACAAGGATTCCATTTGCTCCCCATTTCTAGAGGCATTATGGGATGAAAAGGTTGTTGAAGGCCACTCAGTTACTAAATGGTAGCAGTGACCCTTTCTACTACACCCTTGACCAGATCATCAAGGAAATGTACTTATGGAAAGGTACATTTGACGTGCTTGTGGCTGCAAATTATAGGATATTCTAATGACTAGAGGAAGAAATGAGAAACTTATGCCACATATAAAGGATCCTTTCCACCTGATGCTTTGCTTATGGAAGGCTTTTGGCTATGGTGCGTTACTACAGATCTATCCATTGTAATAAATGCATATAAAGATCAGGTATAGAACCTTCACCCCAGGTACACATCAGCCATGAACACTACAGTGTCCGCTGTGGAGTAATCTGTAGAAGACTGAAGGGGCAAATAACTGTCATTTGGATTAGAATTTGATAAGAGTTCTTGATAAGAGTTTTCCAAGGCAGCTAAACACTGAGATTTTTTTTTCGTACATTGAAAGAGGGTTTGGGAAGTCGTTCTCAAGACTGGCTGTCCCTCACAGCCATCTCCAGAGTATTTACATATGGGCACCTCAGACCATTCAAATCAGCAACTCCAGGAAGGAGTTGCCGTTTGGCTTTGTTTTCAACTCTGTAAGTATTCTATTACACAGGAAGCGCTGAGAATATCCATGACATTATTTATGCATGCCAATCTGCTCTGACATGCGTATTTCCACTTCTTGATTACTTAATAATTTTCCTTCTTGTTTATATGTCCCCATTTATTTTTTAACTTTCTCTTCCATCAGTGGTTGTAAAACATATTTATTAAATAATGGTTATTTTGTTAAATGAGCTACACAAATGGAGGCAGTGATGTTAATCAGTTTCCATATGTTTCCTTACAGCGTTTTTAAAAAGAGG
Source organism: Perognathus longimembris pacificus (assembly GCF_023159225.1). NCBI lineage: Eukaryota > Metazoa > Chordata > Mammalia > Rodentia > Heteromyidae > Perognathus > Perognathus longimembris. The sequence goes on along the minus strand of NC_063174.1, from coordinate 45,136,256 downwards.
AAGAAAGGCAAAGTTTCCATCATGCAAAATAGGCAATCTATCTTCTTTAGCATGATGAAATGTCCAATAAGCTCCTCAATGAAGTCCAGTGAGGACACAGTCAGTTCGTTCATTTTCAAGGTGACCCAAATTGTGTTTTGGGGGATTTGTGGTTTTCAAAATCAGATATCACCATCCCTCTTCCCATCCAACCTACTGTTTTAAAGTGTGACCATGCCTCTTCCCAACCAAGACACTGAGTTCCTTCCTCCTTGAATCTGATTGGCCTGAGGAACTCACTTGAAGCCAGTGAAATTATGTGGAAGTAAACCTGTGTGCCTCATAGCTCAGTTCTCAGAAGAAAAGGCAGATTCTCTCTGGGATTCTTAGGGTACTCCCAATACAGATTGACCCTCTTAATGCTGCCCCTTTCAGAAGCTTGAAATGCTTGAGCCATGTGGAAAAGCCATTTTTACATTCCTACCTAAGGTCAGCCTTCATATCTTCCCATCCTAAGTTACAGATGTGTGCATAAAGAAGCCTCCAGCTAATTCTGGGTCCTGGCGATTCAAGTCACTCTTCCAATCTCTGAGGGAAGTATCCAGACATCAGAGAAGAGAGACAAGCCATCTCCATTATGGCATGCCCAAATTCCTGACCCACAGAACCTCTGACAACAGGATGTGCTTTTGAAGCCATTAATTTGGGGGGAGGGTAACATTATAAAAACATATGGCCAAGTTCTTCAATCAAAGCAATGCTGAAATGGAGTATTACTGTAGAGATTTGTATCTTTAGAAAAGTTAGAGATAGATTAAGAGCTAAAGACAGCTATTGTTGTTGTTTTTGTTAAGAAGGATCAATTAAGATTTTGTTTTTATTATTGTATTTTATGTTTTGTGGTGCTGGGGATCAATCCTACGGCTTTGAGAGTACTCAACCCAAAAAAGCTACATCCCAGCCCCAAGATGAAGACTTTTAATAGAGAACACTCCTTTCTGCCAATTCTGTTGAGAATTTAGTCATGTAAGTATCATCACAGGAAGGAAGGTAAACACATTCACAGTTTGACAGAAATGGTTTCCCTAACATCAATGGAACCAGAGCTTACCATGTACAACTAGAGCTCTCCCCAAAGCAGTCTTTCTTCCTTTTTCCTGAATTTGAAGGAAGGATGTAACAGAAAAAGTACAAGGAAGCAGACCTAAGTAAAAGACTGACTATCAATGGCATTCAAAACAACGACAATGAGTAAACTTATAAAAAATGTAAAATATACAGTTGAGAATGTCACCAAGTAAGTTACCACACCTTGATAGAGCCACCTTCTCCTTTCTACAACAGTGCAGACAAAGAAAAAAAAAAGTTTAAATGACACAACATCAACGAAACCAAGATTGATATCCATTGTGAGGTCAAGAGTTAAACTACTACATTCAGGTGCCTCTGGATTCAGATTAAGGAAAGGCATAAGAAAGTTTGGACTGGCAACATAACTCCAAGTTTGGGGAAATCATGAAGCGGAGTGGACTGCAGGACAGGCGTAGAAGTGATTTGCATGCCCTCCTCATTTGGTGCCTACTCAGAGACAGGGTTCTTGATCAATGAGAAAATGTGACAGCCCTTCCTGTCCTCATGGTAGCCTTCCCAGCTCACCACAGAGTGGCTCTCCTCTCACCTACGAGACAGCAGAACCAGCACAGAACAAGGCAATGAATGCATTGCTTTCATCATCAGAAATGTAGAAAGGTTGTTGTTGTTTTCTTTCTTTCTTAATTTCAAAAGCCTCTTGAAAAATGGATATTCTGATGGAACACAACCTAGAATATGTGTGGCTGTAACTACGCTGAGATTAGCAGCCATGTGCATTTTTATTTCATTGTGTTTCTTTGTGAAACAAATTGACTTGGAAGGGAATAAACACATGTCTCCATGATTGATCCCTGAAAACCAAATAGCACCATTTTCCAGAAATGAAAATGTGACATGGTTGTGTGGTTTTCTTTTTTGACATGGTGGCCATTACAAGGGCCAGTCTCACCTCTTGGAACTGGTCTAGCACAATACTCTGGAAGCCTGTCAGGGAGCTGTCTGTTCCTGTTATATCATTGTGGGCTCTGAATATTCCATTGTAACAATCTCCTTTGTACCAATCTCCATTGTAACAATCACTTCCTTTGGCTTTCCACCCACCCTTAATTTGTGATATAATGTATTAAGAGTGCAATACTAAAAATAAATTGCATTTCACTTTTACTCCATTACGTTTGGGCTCTATAAATTTATGTTGATTCCTCGAGCCTGGCAAATTGAACTCGTTAATCGAAAAGGAAAAATGCCTTCAAAATGTACATAGTTAGATATGCAAGGCATGATCACTTTGCATATAATTTCTTATGACTTTATTAACAAGACCCATCTAGAGATTATTTGCAAGCAGTGTAATTGATACACTTGTCTAACTACAGAGACATGTACCTGTCTTCTATGGTTTTCTCTTTATAGATTTATTCACACAAGAATAGGGGAAAATGGAGGTGGAAAGGAAAAATGAGGAATTCATGAGATAATACACCTTTTATATCCCTTTAGAATCATAACTTCTGGTAGTTACTGTAAAATTACACTTACAATCTGAAAAGAAAACAAAAAAACATTAGTTCACCAGAACTAATAAGGCAATTTACCCAAGCAATGGGATAATTTTATAAGATAAATTTCAAAAATGCAATGAGACTAATCTACCCAATTTTCTACAAAATATGTTTGGTCAGTCATTTGTGCTATTAAAAGGACATTCCATGATCAAATAATTTTTTTTGGGGGGGTGCTATGTGCTTATGTGCTTCCTAGATATTCATAATATAAGTGAGATTTTCCAAAGTTCTGAGAAGGCCTGCAATAGAAAGACACAATTACCTTTGTTTTATACAATTTTCTACACACAAATGAACACAAAACTATTGGGTGTGCATTTATGTGTCTGTCTTCTTTTTGAAAGGAAGGCAGGTAAACTGAAAAAGTACTGGTCTCTTTTTAAATAAGTGGTACCAAGACTAGCTATTAATAGGCTACACTTTCTCTAAAGGACTTCCCAGGAACAGATGGGCAGAGAGAAAGAACTGGTGGTTGAGATCTTCTGGAATCCTTAGCATCTCTGTTTTTATAACACCTTCATCCATCTTCCCTGTCCTTTTTCCCCTGAGCAAGTTAATGGATTAACCTGAGACCACTGAGTTCACAGGCCAAAACTCTCCACCTGAGGATACATTGTAGTTTCCCATGTACAGAGGAATAAATCATCCCCACAGTCTTTCTCCAAGGAAGCCTGAAAAGAATAAAATCACAGACAGGGGGATTTGTCCTTTAGATGGTTATTACCCTTAGCAGGTGGCAGAAATGCCGACGGTAAAGACTGCACTTTGGCAAGATGATGTTTACAGGGGCTTAGTCTGTTTTCCTGACACAATATTAACATCCCAAAAGTGGCAGGTGAATTACTGAGCTTGTTTCCTTTGCCACAGATTCCTAAACCTGCCCAGGAAGTCACCCTTCAAGCTAACATAAGAGGAAGAAAGTGTAGATGGAAGAAATAAGACAAAATGCCCCAAATAGGTAACACTACTGGAAAAGAAATGTACTCATAACCTTACTTATGTAACTGTAACCCCTCTGTACATCATATTTACAATAAAATTTAAAAGCAAAATTAAAAAATAGAACAACTAAAAGCAATACTCACATGACACTGTTTGAAGTGGGAGAAAATTAGGGAAGGATAACAATGTTCAACAAGAAATGTACACATTACCTTACTTATGTAACTGCAACTCCTCTGTACACCCCCTTACAATAAAATAATAGTAATAATAATGATGATGATAACGAAAAAGAAAATAGAGCAAAATAAAAGTGGCTCAACAAATTCAGCCTCAAGTATTTTAGTTCTTTAATGCTCAGTGCTTTTATCTATCAATAAGAGGCAATTACAAGGGAAGTATAATACTGGTGGTAAAGTGGGGTGGTATTCTTAGCTATGGATATCTTTCCAAGGTTTTATCTAGTTTGGATTACATTGATGAAATTCACCAAAAAAAAATTTGTGGTTTTTCTTTTGTCAGGTAGATTGTTTTAGAAATTCATGAAGGCATGGCTTTGACTTCTTCCTGAGTAGTGATTGAAATCTAGTTAAAAAATAGACCAAGATATATCTGGGGCATCAGTGGCTCACACTTGCAATCCTAGCTACTCAAAAGGTTGAGATCTGAGGATCATGAAATCAGCTTGGGCAGCAAAGTTTATGAGACTCTTACCTCCAATTAACCACACTCAATCCTTCCAAAGAGATACAGACAAGAACAAGCTAATAGCCCCAAGTCTTCACTGTCCTAGATCCTGGGTTTTGAGAGGACGAACATATTCAACAGATTTCTGGGGATGATTCATGGTTCCAAAGCACTAGTTGTGGTGTAAGTGCTAGGAGCAGTGCGAGGCCTCATCGAATCCATATCTGTCCAAACAAGTTTATTCTAATCAGATGCATATGGCCAATCTTTAAATGCTTGTTCTTCAGTAAATGTTCTCAGAACTCCTTTTATTGGACAAAATAACACTAAGGGAAATTGACATTAGGATATTTAATAGCGCTACTGAAGCTTTATGTAGGAAGACAGGGACTTGGGAAATTGATTAAGATACCTACCCAAAGGGCATAGGCCTTAAGGAAACAAAGAAAATTCTGCCAAACTAATCTATAATGATCCAATATGATTAAATAGTAACTCCTAGGGTTAAATTCAATGTAATATTAACTTATACTTGTATTGAAGGGCCTGATGGCATCACTGTTTTGTTAAATGATCGTTCCCTGTTTACCTTCTCTTATAAGACTGAGTGTGGCTGGACCAGGAGGACTTCCTTGCTGCATATGCTACTTTAACCCCTTGACAGTGTGGTGATGAAGACTAGCAAGCTGCATATCAATGGTTAAATAGTGAGTTTGGGTATTTATAAAACTAACATTCATCCATTTACATCCATTCATGTACTAATTCACTAATTCATCATATAGCAGGATGTCCTCCATGTTTCTTATTGTTTCAAGGGCCAACAAATAAATAAATAAGTAAATCAAGTCAATAAGTAAATAGATAGATAGATAAATGAATGAATAAATGAATGGATGGATGGATGGATGGTGCCCTGGTCATTTTGGCTCAGCTTTAGGAAAAATGAACTTTAATGGCAGAGGAAATGAATTCTTATTATTTAATCCTATTTTTTTTAAAAATCCTCATTCTCATAAATCCTATAGCTGTTCTAAATAGGATAAGGTGAACCTATCTGATTTATCATTATATAAAGCAAATCTCCCAGACAGCTTCTTTTGCTTCTGGAGTTATTTCTGATTTGGATTGTGGGTTCCAGTTCACACACACACACACACACACACACACACACACACACACACACACATTGTATCAACAAACACACAAGTTTCCAAACAGTAAGTGACACTTGTCTTCTCTCCATATGTAGCAATCCTGGGGGACTCTGACAAATTCTAAGCAGGATATTGAGGGGGTCTATTAGTGGCAGTTGGGACAGGGAAAGTGGGGCAAAGAAGTAGATCTGGGTTAAAGGCAATGTGTTTTGTCTTTCAGATTCGATTTTTGAAAATGGTTATCAATGATGCCTCTTATTTGTATAGGCACCTAATAAAAGTTAAGTGACATTCAAATATATTTCAGTGATCAGGAATAAAACAAAGGAAAAACAATTCACTAAACTGTTCTGTCATCTAAAGGAAATTATTGTCTGGAAAGAATATTTAGATATTAAATAACTTCTCAGAAAGGAATTAGGAAGGCAGAGTTATTATCACCAACCTAACAGCATTTAACCTGATAAAAGGTGATCCTGTCTAGAGCATAGACAGTTCTCCTGGCGAGCCTTGATAGCCGGCATCTTCAGCTCCTGTAACTCTAACCACTAGTTTGAGGCTAGTCTTAGTTGTACCGAATGCTCAGTTACCAGAGGACCACCTCCTTGTCATTGGCACACAGCTAGTAAGTGGCAGTGGCAGACCTTACAGCTGTAACATGTGACTTGAGTTTGATCTCTTACTTTCATGACTTCCAGCCCACTTCACATGAGCCTTCTCATCTCAAAAATGAGCATGTGGTTATTAAGCACCTCAAAGGACCATTGTGAAGATTAATATTACAAACTCCATGAGAGAGTTATTTGGGCATAGTAAGCAGCATTTATGCATCTACTAACATTTATTGCTATTAGTGTTAATTATTAATAATCAGTGAAATTTGATCCAATGTAACTCTAATAATAATATATATTGGTTATTAATTCCCTTGTGTTGGGGTCAGCAGCAGCAGAAAAACATAACTGTTGTTTATGAGGATGGAGTGGCTTATATCATTGGGTATATTACTTCAGACTATCTGTTATATACACTTGGGATGCATGTCAAAAATAGAAAGCCAAGCTGGGTGCTACTGGTTTACGCCTACAATCCTAGCTACTCAGGAGGCTGAGGTCTAAGGACTGTGGTTTGAAACTAGTCTGGCCAATAGTTGGAAAATCGTTGATATAGATGCAAAATTAAATGTAACAACATGGGAAGTCAAAGAGCTTCAGTTATCAATCTACTATTTCCCCCCTCTGCATATGTAAGCTATATATCTTAAGTAAAGATACAGGTAAATTTTCTATGATGTGATATTTCCAGATTTCTATCCTAAGACTCAAAGATTTGTGACTTGATAAGGCTTTCAGTTATAAAGTAATTAAATAATTTCCATACCATTATGCTCTATTAAGACTGGATTAATCTAAGCAATAAAAGTACAATAATAATGGTGATGGATGATGCTGAATGAAGATGGATGGTGATGGTAATTATGAAGTACTAGATGTGTTACATCAAAATTATACAGTCCTGTTTTCATTGACTTTGTGCTACACAATGGTGGTAAGAGTAACTAACACACTTTTTGAACAGGAATTGAGCAATAAGTACATTCACATGGTGTCTCTATGGTAATTCCTTCTAGTTCAAAAAGTTACAACTTTAAGGTAAGTAGTTTTTTTTTTTGGCCTGTCCTGGGGCTTAGACTCAGGGCCTGAGCACTGTCCCTGGCTTCTTCTTGCTCAAGGGTAGCACTCTGCCACTTGAGCCACAGCGCCACTTCTGGACATTTTCTGTATATGTGGAGCTGGGGAATCGAACCCAGGGCCTCATGTATACGAGGCAAGCACTCTTGCCACTAGGCCATATCCCCAGCCCCGTAAGTAGTTTTTTTTTTAAATCCACATTAATAGGTTCGATCATTTGAAATTTCAAGTTAAGCTGTCAGCTAAAAAGATATTTGATTTTCACATACGAAGAAGTTCAGAAAAGCTACTAGTGTTGAGTATTATACATGCGGTTCATCCAGTATCCAGCTAGCTACACTGCTTCCCCAAATTAACAAAAGCCTCTAAAAAGAAAGATTTCCCAACCTTTGAGACATAATAGGAGTCAATAAAGACACCAAACAGCTACAATGCCTCAATATTTACTAAACACAAAGAGAAGTCTCAGTAGGTAATGCTGTGCAGAGAGAAGAATTTGATGCCACCTGCCAAAGGACTGTCAAGAGGAAGAAGCCAGAAAAACAAAATGTGATGCTATGTATATGTGTAGTTATACCCAGATTCAGCTGTGTCATGCTTTGAAGATGGTCCAAAATCCAGTGCTTTCGAAGGAGACAGCTAGAAAGGAATCTGGATGTGTGCCCTTAATTTCCCTCCCTATACATAAATACCTCCACCTGCGCCACGATGAGAGAAAATGGGAGGGCAGTACCCAGAGAGCTTTTCTATTCTGCCTGCGTACCAACTGCTTGGTGCTTCCTAACAGCTGCTACAGGCCTCCCTCAACAAATGTGCTGCCACATCTGGAGCCAAAAAAAATGACTTAAGGGGCTGGGGATCTGGCCTAGTGGCAAGAGTGCTTGCCTTGTGTACATGAAGCCCTCGGTTCGATTCCCCAGCACCACATATACAGAAAATGGCCAGAAGGGGCGCTGTGGCTCAAGTAGCAGAGTGCCAGCCTTGAGCAAAAAGAAGCCAGGGACAGTGCTCAGGCCCTGAGTCCAAGCCCCAGGACTGGCCAAAAAACAAAAACAACAACAAAAAAATGACTTAAAATGTGAAAACAGGCATATTCAGATGTTTGTCCTTACAAGGAAAGAGTAAACAGCCAAATACTAAACATGTGTCGTGCCAAAATGTTGATGCTGGTTTCTTTGGTCAGGAAAGTTTTTATTTTTATCCCCAGCTCATAGCTGGAGGCTCCCTATGTTAATAAACACATAGGCATTTGGTGTTCATTTTTCTATTGAACCTTGGAATTTCTAAAAAAAATCTATCCTTTTTTTTTTCATTTTTCTCCATATAAACATTTGTTGGAAGAGAGAGAATGAGTAAGAGAGGGAAATGAGGCACATAGAAAGAAGAAAAAGCAAGAAAATTTGGTAGGAATATCTTATATCTCCCTGCCAGAGTAAACAAAAGAAGTTTCACAAATATAAGTGGAGTTAAAAAAAGAAAAAGAACTATAATTTCTCTTTTGTAAGCAATACCTATGTTTTAATTTATTATATTTGACTCTCATATTAACAATGGATATTCAGCATTTAATGAAAGTAGGTGGGGAGTATGGTCTTGCGGGACAAACTGGAACTTCTCAAGAACTGGGGGTGACCAAGACCAAGTTTTATTGTTAGCTGGGTGCTGGTGGCTCATACCTGTAATACTAGCTACTCAGGAGGCTGAAATGTGAGGATCATGATTCGAAGCCAGCTAGGGCAGGAAAAGTCCATGAGTTGCCTGTCTCCAAAAAAGTAGTCAGAAAAGGCCAGAAATGTTGCTGTGGCTCAAATGGTTGAGCATAAAGAGGCTCAGGGACAGCACCCAGGGCCTAGGTTCAATCTCCAGAACCAGCAAAACTTTCTAAAACTACTTAAAGATAAAAATTAAAATTAAAAGAACAAGGAAAAAAAGAACTGTTTGTACACATTGCTTCCCATCTCTGCCTTTCCATGCTGTCATAATGCTAGTTGAAATCGGCTTTGGTGGGAATATTTACACCATACGAGTCAACATGGATTACAAACCAAAGATTTTTTTCCCCTAGAAAGCTAGTTTTTAAATAAATAGTAACATTCTACTGGCCAGGTATAATTGAGCAACTCCTTCTTTATGTAAATAAGAGACTTTTCTGTGTAGTATATTTAACATTCACAACTATACTTACGAAAGGCTACAGAGGATGGTAGAGAGATTGCCTCACCAATGAAAAGTCCTGAGTTCAAACCCCAGTACCATCAAAACACCAAAAAAAAAAAAAAAAAAAGACAGAAAAGAGGAAGGGGTATGGTTCCTATTCCTACTAGACAAGGAGACTAAATGTTTCCTTTGGCTTACCATTTGACTTTAGGCAGTTCTCAAACATCCTTGGGTGTAAAAGGAAGATAAATATATATTATATATTGCCATACAATAATATTACACACATATATGTGTATATATATGTGTATATATATATATATATATCAGTGAGTTGTTATATTAAGAGAAATGATAAGTAAATAGCCATACAGAAAAGTAAAGTACACTACCTAGCCACAGGTCAACGCCATGTAACCTACTCAATGACCATGCTACCTAGAGACTGTTTGGGGCTAAATCAGAAGCACTGTCTATTTCAATAGTTTGTGACTTTATGATCACTTCACTTCCCAATGAAACATGGTAGTAAACCCTAGGTTGGCCTACAACAAATATGTATTAATACCCCCCCTTCTTTCAGTATTCTTGATTAAAACAGGCAAACAATGACATAGATTCTAGGGATGGGAATGGAAACATATTCTTCACTAGGCCAATTCCTGCCAGTCTCAGAGCTTTTGAATACCACAGTGAATTTCTGAGCATATTAAAAGAAATAAAATATCATACCCCTAATCAGTAATAAGTAGCTGGCCTTGATTTTTAAACACAATATTGCTGACTTCATAGCTTAGTAAAAAGATCTTGACTTCTGCTTTTATTCAAACAGAACTGAAACTGCATATGCTGAGCAATGAGAATAAGAATGAAATGCTACCCTTTTTGAAAGACTGACAATGAACTTATTTGTTCTTATAAGTGCTCTCTGGATACAAATGAGGCACAGAGTTGCTCCCAATGGAGTCATCATCATTTCATTGTTGATTTTCTACCCAACAGGCAAACTTGACTCCAGTATTGCTTACTGATACAAACTGGTGGTTTCAATGAAATTTTATCCAGATTCTAGGAGCATTTTTTGACTCAATCTGAGCCATTGTCCTAGGCAAAAATGCCCACTAACAAGGAAAGGAAAGGGAAGGGGAAGGGGAAGGGGAAGGGGAAGGGGGGAAGGGGAAGGGGAAGGGGAAGGGGAAGGGGAAGGAGAAGGGGAAGGGAAAGGGAAAAAAAAGGAAAGGAAAGGAAAGCAAAACAAAGCAAAGGAAAGCAAAGGAAAGGAAAAGAAAGGAAAGGAAAGGAGGGAGGGAGGGAATATTGCAGTATTTGGTTTCAAAAAGAGAAAGCTAATACCCATTTCAAAAATATGAAGGATTACTATGTTAAAGATAGCTTCCATATGTTATTTGTGTCCTCTGAAGATAAACAAAGGAAAAGCAAGGGGGAAAAGTACAGCTTCAGTGAGAGCAATAGGGATTTGGGGTAATGATTTGAAAAAGATCTTCTGGGTAACAAGTATCAGGGAGTATCAGAACAGGTTTGTAGAAGACAGAGTGAACCCTCTGTTTTTTTTATCTAGGAGTGGTAAATGTGAATACATTCTTCCCTAATTTGTTTCAATGCCAGTTTGTCTATTTGCATGAATGGGCAGAAAAGCAACGGAAATCTAACTCACTGCTTCTGTAGGATATAGCTCAACAGATAAATATGAGATCCCTACAAAAGACATTTAGGTTTCTTTTTGTTCTTCATCCTAAATTATTCTTGTTTTCTTTCTTTTTGGTCTCAAGGTATCCTAGCTGGCCTTGGATTCCCAGAAACTTCATTGGTTCTGAGACATTTGTCATTCACATACACTGCCTGCCCCTAGCCCCCTGCAGTTATTCTAACTGTCCCCTCACTTCTTATGAAGTACAATCCTCCTATTATAATTTCCCCAGTGGTTGCCCAACTCTAACACACTTTGAGAAAGTACTATTCTTTTCATGGATTCAATCATAATCTATAGGTGGCTAAAGCACAACTTCAGCTTAATACTCATTCCTACATTCTAGTTCAGTATCTCATACTGACTAATAGGCATTCTTGCTTGGCTATTTTATAGTGATTAAAACCTCAAAGCTATCACCCTTCAAGAGTCAAAACAATCACAACACAAAAAGTATGAATTTCATCTCCTTTCCTTGTTTTTAAAAATATTTTCCATTCATGCGTTCATTCTTTTTATGTGACAACCTTTAAAATGTATCCTTTTTTATCCAGTGGGTCTAGGCAATTCTTTAGTGTCATGTTTTTACCTCAGTCAGTAGCCTCTTACCCCTAAACTTCCTCTGGTAGCATCATTGTTTCTCATATATGTCTATGTGTATTATACATATGCATATGTTTATATGTGTGTGTGCATTAGTAATTTCATACTTTCTACTCTAACTTTCAAGTCCTCTTGCAAGCTGTCCGCAAGTCACAGTTATTGGACAACTGAAATGTCTTCATGTAAGCCAAAGGCACCTACTAACATGACTGAAATAACATTACTCCTGATCCTTTGCTTAAACTCAGGATTCAGCTATGATATATGTGTTGAATCATATATGACATCTATAATCAGGTTCGATGTCAATTTTCTTTGACAATCTCAGTCTATATTGATTGTCTTCTTCTCCATGACAGTTAATTTGTCCTTATGAGATTTTACCTTAAATTATCAGTTACCTTTCTCTCAGCTGCACTTGACAACATGTAACTTGCTTTAATTTTTCAATTAATTGCCAACAATTTGAAAGCATGAATTCTTACATTGCTATGTCATTTTCCTTTACAAGTGTAAGCAGTGAGGATTGACTATAATTTATATCCCTTGGCTATCTCTTTGCTTCTTTTACTCCATCATCCACATAGTCACAAAAATATCCATTACAGTTTTGTCCATATCAGACTAGTAGCATTAAGTTAATTATCTCATTCTGGGGCTCTTTCACTTTCTGTACTAAAACCTGAAAAAAGTGAAAAGAATAAGCTAAGGATAGAGAGGAAGTAGTAAGAAAACAAGACAGAAGAGGAATGTTGCCAATAACAAGAGAAAGAAATCCCAAGATGTTGCTTTCCTTAAGTGTGAGAACTCAAAAATTATTTGTGATCTTCCTCACAGTTCCATTCTCATTTTGGATAGTCAGTCAAGAATATTATAGTTCACATCAGTTGTTCTCCAGGGACTATTCCTCAGTTTTGTGGCTACTAAGTATCACAGCTAACATGTTTACTATGAAACAATTTCCCGACACACTCCCATTGGTCTATTTTGAATAAAACTATCTGCCTGTCAACCTCTGTGCATTCTGGTCGACTTTCCATCTGTTATTTCCAAGAACATGGCTTCTCTGGCTATCTTAACTTTCTTTCTCATTACATTCCTTTCTCTGTAGCACTAAATAAAAACTGAATGCATATCTTCTAGCTGTGACTTCCCTGCCTAGTGAAATTAGCTTCCTTCCCCCACTAAAACTATCAAATCCAAATACTAAAAATGAATTCCTCCCAGTGGCATAAACAAACTGGTATTTAATACAAAGAATATCATAACAGGTTATCTTTGGCTATTCAGTACACTGTATGTTCTGACACTTGTTGGTGTATTTTCAGTATTTCTACTAGAAGAAAAAAAATGAGACTTTATTAAGGAAAAACATCCAAACTCAGAATCTTTTAAATCTACATTACATGCTGTCAAAATAACTTTTAACTATATGTGAAACTGCCTATTTGCAATTCAAAACAAGAAACCATAAGGGGGAAATAGAAACTACTTCCATTATATAAACCACTTTAGAAAGAAGATATTTGGATCATCCTTATTCTTCCAAACTCCCAAGGCCAAGGGAAAGAATAGTATCCCACTCATATAAATATACCTTATAGAGAAAATTAGTACCTAGAAAATAAGAGATAACTGAGTGCTAAAACATGAGTAGGGAATGGGGGAATTCAGAAAAAAAGATGGCTTTTTGGTTTTAGTCTATCATTTTGACATTCTAATATAAGGAAACGCTAATCAGTTAATGTGAATTTATTGTGAACTTACTATGTTAAAAGTACCAGCTCTAATTCTTGGAAAACAAAAAAGTACAAGATTCAGTGCTTCTAATGAAAGAGTAAGCAGACAAGGGTGGGATGGGAAAGTAATGCAAAAAAGAAACTGACGTAAGTGTGCAAAACGGCATGACACTGAATGATCAATTGCATTAGCTAAAAGCAGAATGATCGAAATTCAGAGAAGCCAGACACAACTGGCTAATGGAAGAGTTGATGTGCCTTTATTGGGAGTATGGACAATACGGAACTACAGATGAGATCTTCAAGCACTGATGTGTCTTGATCCAATAGTCAGAAGATATGAGAGATCTTCAAGAAAAGGCATAGAGATAGGATTGGTATATGAGAAACACTGGGGAAACAACACAAATGGCTGTACATTGTGAAGAGGGAAATATCAGTGTTGTTGGTTTTGGATAGGCCTGAAGATAGGAAGTTGAAAGATAGAATGGTATCCAGATCAAGGCCACCAGCCTGACCTTGGTGATTGGCTTGGGTTTGAGTATGTAGTCAGCTGCAACAAAGTTGATGAATAATCAGTCAATTCAAACATCCTTTGAGATGTTCAATAAATAATAGAATAAGGAGGAAAAAACCCTAGAAGCTGGAGAGAGAGAGACAGACAGACAGAAAGAGACAGAGACAGAGCGAGGAAGAGAATATGAAAAGCTCTTGAAAAATGACCCAAAGTCTTCCTACTAAAAATTAGGTTCAGGGAACTAAACTGATGAATTCATTAATAATCTACTGAAAACTATCCTTTCATTATCCTTACCCACAGCAAAATTAATGAATTGAAATGACTGATGTCAACTAGTGTGGCACAAACTGTTTTTGTTTCTTTTCCATGCTTTTCTTTTCCAGATGGTTACAGAAGGTCTATGTGGTTACAGGTGTTTAACATGACCTCATTCCTTGACTAGAATGCTTCCTTATCAGGGTTTTAGACTGGGACCTTAGGGTACTAATCTTAACATTCTTTTAAATGTATATGAGGCATTCCTGAGAATTAGAGTTGCCATATAGCCATTTGGGTACAGAAAAACACCTAAAAGGGAATCGGTAAATGCAGAGAAAATTAGATTTGAGCTAGCTGGCTGTACAAAGGAAAGAAGAGATTGTAGTAAGGCTGATAAATTACAGCTATTTCCTGAACCCCACCAACTCACCCCTATACTCATGAGTGAGCAACTAAGTCATTCATCTAATCCCAGCTTGGTGTAGCTGACTCTCAACCAACCCATCGCTTCCCCCCAAAGAAATATCTATTATTCTGTGTTGCTGAGATAATGCACTCATTTGTTATGTAGCATGTTGTGTAAGTAACTGATGGAATTGAATTAGTAATAGCCCTGACCTAGTAGTATGAGTTTCCAAAGATATATCCTTACAATAGATTTCCTTTTGTTTCTAAATAAAACACTGAAAGCGGGGCTGGGAATATGGCCTAGTGGCAAGAGTGCTTGCCTAATATACTTGAGGCGCTGGGTTCAATTCCTCAGCACCACATATACAGAAAATGGCCAAAAGTGGCGCTGTGGCTCAAGTGGCAGAGTGCTAGCCTTGAGCAAAAAAGAAGCCAGGGACAGTGCTCAGGCCCTGAGTTCACAGCCTAGGACTGGCAAAACAAAACAAAACAAAACAAAACACTGAAAGCCAAGATGGTCCATAGACTAAAACACACTGAAAAAGAGAGTCAACCATCTTATTAAAGACAATGTTCTAATGAATTTATCAGGTGGGAGTACCTGTACAAAGCACAGACAGATGTGGCCCAGGCCATTCCCTTCATTCCATTGCCTAAATCTTCCCAGAGCCTTCACTTCATTATTCTTCACACAGAAGAGCAATGCTTCCTGAGACATTATTATCATTTTTCATTTTGTTATTTCTTCCTCCTCATCTCCAACTAACCATTCCCAGTTCTTCGAGGCTTTGATGCTAACTAGCCATCTCCATGATCTCCAATCACCAAATGGAAAGGGAAATCTTTTAAATCTTTTTCTACCTTTATTTTTAAAGAATCATCTTGGTTTTCCTCCCCCATGTACCCCCATATGTGGAAAGAAACAAAACTAGAGAAAGAGTACAAGAACAAAGAATATATTCACCTAAGTGCTAATGGGGTGGCAGGGATGGAACACTTGGGAAAACAGTCAGGGCACATCACGTCCTACATCATTGCACAGGAATCTGAAGGTTGCTCACAGTGCTAAGACCTAGGTCATTGTAAGAAGAATAGTGCTGGGATGGGAACTTTTTCTTTCTGGTTTGTTTCTGTTTTTTGTTTTTCCCCAAAGGCTTGCTGACATGGTGAGATAGATGGTGTTCACTGGTAGGGATCAGGAGGTCCATCCCTTGATGCCTGGGCTCCTGGAGCCACATTTGTCACTGCCGCTGTTCTCAGTGGAGCTTCTTGTCATGGGGCCTGGCTTGGATGCTCTCTGGATAGGGAGCCAGGGTACACTACAGAAGACATCATTCTTCATCACTCAGGCAAGAAAAGGAAGGGGAAGAATGGGAGGGGAAAGGCATCATCCATGACTGAGTCTTGATTAATTATCAGTCTTAAGAGTGATGAGTGTGAAAAGCGGAGCAAAAAGACCACAAAAAAGTAAAAAGAAAAAGTGAAAATCCAACGTTAGAGTCTCTTCCTACTGTATCTTAAATTAGAAAAATCCTTCAGTCACAGTAGTTGTTTGGCCGACAGAATCTCGGAACTTGGAAACTACAAATAAACAGCGCACAAGATGTGTTTTCTGGAGACTCAGAGGTTTGGGAAGGTACCTGTGAAAACCAAGGTCAGGTCCAAACACAAAGATTTTATTGTGCATTGTGTGTGTATTTCTGTATTTATGATGCAAAGCAATTGAAGTCAGCACACAGACATGAGACTTCACAGGTCTGGTTGGTTGTTCAGCAAATGATCCTTTTTTTCCTTCATGGGAATCTTTTTATAAGGTGTCTTTGGTTTTTCCCTACTTTTTCCCATAGCATCAATTAGCCACCAAATTGCCCATGCAAAAATACCCTTTGGAAACTTCTGGTATGCTAAAAATTTCCAGAACTGGAATTGTTCTTCCAATAGGAGTTGGAAACCTATCAGTGAAATATCAAATACGTATGTCCACTTGGACAATTTCCAAACTAACTGTCCTCTTTACAACTCAACCTAAAATTAGACAGTTCCCCTTTCTTTCTGGGCACACTGGAAGGGGAACAATGATTCTATATGTTTGCTCAAAGCATATCTGATCAATCTCTGGAAAGAGCATAAAGAAGAGAGAAATTCTTGGAAAAATGCAGGATCAGTGTTCAAGCCTGACAGAAATTCTATGAAATACCTATGAATCTTAGAAACCTCTTCAACAAGATTGGGAATGTTAATGCAGTGAACCTACCTTCTGAAACTTGTACCCACTTTAGATGATCATTTCAAGGTAACTGCCTAGGGGGTTGATAACAGTTAAAACACTTCTGATTTTAAATCTATGGACAGTTATCAGGAGTAGTGAGACAGGCTTGTCTTAACTAGTTTGGGGGAATCTTATCAGGACTCCAAATGGTGCTGCCCTAGAACTAGCTGATGTTGTCCAGACAGTGTTATTTGGGAGTTCAAAAGTATTGAGCTACAATAGGAATTGCAAAATACTTTCAGCGAGGTAATCACATTGCCACACTTGGTACAGATTCAATGCCCTAGTCCCTCACTGAGTTATCTCCATCCACCTTACTCATTATTCTTTTGAAATGAATTTCCTCAAATGTCTCTACATAACTGATGGAACTGAATGTTTCAATAGATTTTCTTCCTCCACCATTTGTTACTTGGGACACCAGCAATCTCAGTCTCATTTGATAAGGGAAGGATATGTGATGGCAAAACTATTCAGAATTTACAATAATTATAGTAATCCTTCCCCAGTCCAAAGCAACTAGTCACCCAAAATAAAAAAAATAACAACTAACACTACTTCAGAAACTCAGTTTTTAAGCTGGGTGCTGGAGGTTCATGCCTGTGATGCTAGCTACTCAGGAAATGGCTATCTGAGGGTTACAGTTCAAAGCCAGCCTGGGCAGACAAATCCCAGAGACTCTTATCTCCAATTTAGCCAGCAAAAAGCTGGAAGTGGAGGTGTGATTCAAGTGGTAGAGTGGCAACCTTGAGTGGTAAAAGTTAAGCAAGAGCGTGAGTCCCCTCAAACTGGCACACAAAAATAAAAATTAAAAAACCTATCAATTTTAAATTTCTACATGCACATTATGCAGTTTGGCTCAAGAAGAGTTCAGTTCAGTCTATCACACACTATCCTTGGTTGTGTTTAAATCATATGTGATTTCCTGCTCTGTATTTTGTGAAAAACACTTTCCCTAAATCAGATTATGTCCTTAAAGTGAGGAGAGATGATCAAAGGGGACATTAATGCACTTAATTTAAGTGACAACTCATAAAATTTAGATCTGTTGGAAGATGGCGTGACTTTAGCAAAAGTTGGGTAAGGGTTCCAGGAGAAATGAATCAGGCATCAGCAGTGTGTAAGATAAAGAGCGTGAAATGAGATCTAAGTTTTGCTGAGCAGTATTAACATGGGCAATAGTAAATTCTGTGACACTAATGTCACTTACTTGATACCATTTCAAATTATGGATGGCACACCAAGTGTAGGCATGGCATAGGTAAACTTGAGTCATTTTGGATGGCTAGACTCTATATCCCAAGTATTCCCAGACATTTTCCCCCCTCAACAGTGGCTTTCCAGGAGCATATACCTGTTGATGCCTAGGGTTTACAGTAATAAATACTTCTAAAGGTTTGCCAAAATAAAAATGGGCTGTAATATAAGCTTGCTTAAAGT
Organism: Perognathus longimembris pacificus; assembly: GCF_023159225.1. Lineage (NCBI taxonomy): Eukaryota > Metazoa > Chordata > Mammalia > Rodentia > Heteromyidae > Perognathus > Perognathus longimembris. Next base: position 45,118,041 of record NC_063174.1, on the reverse strand, counting down.
GCTTAGAACTATGACTTATACTTGGAATGATAAAACAGCAATATAATCTAAGTTTAAATAAATTAGATTCCAAGTTACACTCTTGCTTATTTTCATATTTCTCCCCCTTTTGCTTCTAACTGTATCTTCTGTTCTGTGACACTGTTAATACACTACTAAAGGTTGGAATAAATCTCTCTAGCCAGTCTCTGGCCTGTGCAATTTAAAGCCAAAGTCAGACCCAAAGGGTAAAAATCCATCTTTTTCCTTTAGTGTTCTCTTTAATTTACATTCCTTTAAACATCACCATTCTTATGTAGAGGGTATAGCATATTTATATTATCACACTTCTTCCCAGAAGCTAAACACTATTCATGTATTTTATTATTATCCTTATAAACCTTCTAGGACAAAGCCAAAGAACAGGTTTATCATTTGAGCTAATTCTATACAAGGATAGTCTCTGATCCTTTTAACATATGTGCTGTGGGGTGTGTGTGTGTGTGTGTGTGTGTGTGTGTGTGTGTGTGTGTGTGTGTGCGTGTGCATGCACTGTGTGCACTCCATTCCTTCCAGGGACAAACTGTGCATAAAGTAGGGAAGTAATAAGTATAATCAAATTCTCCAAGCTGTCTAGAACTTTGAGGACTTCTATAGGATGATTCTAAGAAGAGAGATGAAGTTGAATATTTATCTTTCAGTGTTCTTTCATGCAGATGCAGTAGACATTGAATAACTTTGGCATGGTAAATATCTTAGAATACTGAGAGATGAACTAGAAAGGATGATAAAACCATACCCATTAGTCTTCTGCACCACATCCTATGCTGTCTATGCCACATCAGATGTTCCACCCCATGACCTCACATGCCCATCCCTCCTCTGGCTTGATTCCTTGGAAAGACAGCACATATGAAGATTGTGACTATACTCTCAAAGTTTACAGTGTCAAGCATCAAGCCAAGTGCTTCAACCTTGAGACTGATGTCTAAAGTAGTCATTATCTTTATCCTTCATTGTATCATGCTTTAGAGAAAAAGCAGCACAAATAGGGAGAAAAATATGGCAGTATAAAGACTCTAATCCGTTTCTATGACTCCAGCACCCAGGATATATCCACTCTCCTCACAGTAGATCAGAATCAGGATCTGTAAGCAACTCAGTCCTTTCTGATTCGTGATTCACTTACAAGTCCATCTCAGTTTCACTATCTGGGAAGGTGATCTAACCTTTGCCTGTAGGATATTAATGGACAGCATTAAAACATAGAAGGAAGCTCAGGGGTCTTCAATGGGGACATGTCATTAGATATGTAGTCATTAGGGTTTTAGGAAAACTTGACTTGAGTCTTAGTAAGTTGTTCTAAGAATAGGTTGTTTCAAGGGTTCAGTCTATGGAAATTTCTGTGCAAGAAGAAAGCTGTCATTAAATAGTACTTACTGTTATTGTTGCAAAAGGAAAGTTCTTATGTCTCCCCAATTATTGCTTGAGGCTGCAATGTTTGGAAATGTCCTGTTTATGCCAAGACTCTGATATGAGGATATTGAGGCACAGCAAGTGAGAATTGATATTGATACCCAATGAAGAGGAGTTTATGACTCCTTTGAGAATAGAGAGGAGCTTGCAATTTATCCCAAACCACTGCCCATTAAAAGACCATCTCAGAAGCAGGGGGATCAGGCCTGTAATCTTAGCTACTCATGTGACTGTTATCTGGAGAATTGTGGTTTGAAGCCAGCTTAGGCACAAAAAGAAAATGCCTATGAGACTTCATCTCTGAAAAAAAAAAACAGCAAAAAGCTGGACTGGTTGGTGTGGGTCAAGTAGCAGAGCACCATTTTAGCCAGCAAGCTGAGCACATACAAGGCCCTCAGTTTAAATCTGGTTCCAGAGAACAATCAAAATCTCTCAAAAAACTCTCATTAGGATACCTGGTGTCCAAATGGTATTTATTTATTAATTTCTGTTTTTCCCCTGTTCGGGCTTCTGACTGTGTCTTGTATTTTAATTTTCTTTCCTTGCTTCCAAATTTTGAGGCCCTGAATTCAAACCTGGTACCAGCCAAAGACAAAGCAAAACAGAACAAAAAGCTAGCATCTCTCTCATAAATGATCCTTGGGGCGACTAGTGTATAAAATGTATTTATTTATTAGACATTTCTGATTGGCTCCTGCTCTGGTTACTGAGGGTAATGGGTATTTTAATTTTCTCTCTTTGCTTCCAAAATTTGTCTGTTGTGTTTAGCCTGTTGCATGACAACTTCTGAGTTGTTCTGGGTCTCACTTGATAAGGCACAGCTTCATCCTTAGAACTTTACTCAGGTCTCTGCTCCAAGATCTCAGGAAAGTCCTTTCAGCTGTGGAGCTCTATAAGCTGACTTACCTGCACTCCTGGCTGCTACATACACAGTAGAAAGTGACCTTGACTCACAGAAGGTGGGAAGCTCAACAGGGCAATCATGCATGTGAAAATCTGGTTCATGGTGAATCATATCACTTTCATGATTTGGATTATCTGCCTTTTTTTTTTCTTTTTGCCAGTTCTGGGCCTTGGACTCAGGGCCTGAGCACTGTCCCTGACTTCTTTTTGCTCAAGGTTAAGCACTCTGCCACTTGAGCCACAGCGCCACTTCTGGCCGTTTTCTATATATGTGATGCTGGGGAATCGAACCCAGGGCTTCATGTATACGAGGCAAGCACTCTTGCCACTAGGCCATATTCCCAGCCCAGTGTGCCATTTTTATTAGCACAAAATCTGAGACCTTGAAGAATTCAGTTATTACTCAGGTCCTTCATAATGACCATTCAAATTCAGTTTACTCATGGCTTAGTAAAAGGCTTAGATGAAAAGGAAGAAGCTTAGAATAAACCAGTGAAATGTTTCCTTCTTCTAGGCATCTCTATCAAATCATTTGAAATTCCAGGGGACTTCTAAAACAATTCAGCTACTTCAGGAATTCCCTGGATTGACAACTACACATTGACTATGGTTTCTTTCAACCTGTAATCTTAGAGTGCTGAGAGAAATCAAACATCACTGTAGTTCCGATACGCATCTTCAGTAGCATCATAAAGATGGCACACTTAACCATAAAGATAGCCAAATGCCAACAATGGCACATGAATATGGCATTCTAGAAAAAAAAGCAATAATTGCACATACACTAGATTAATCCAAAAATTTAAAAACAATGCATTTAAAATAAACATGTTTTCCAAGTATGTATAGCTTAGATATGAACTCTACTTTTTTTTCCCATCAGGAGTTGGACACTGGGGTATAAATAAATACAGAGGAGGAAGTTAGGAAGGAGGAAAAGAAGGAATGAACAGAAGAAGGAAGAATGAAGAGGGAGGGAGGAAGGCAGGCTGCACTAAAAAGAGTAGATGCTTTACTGACTTTCAAGAACAGCACTATGACAATAAATAACAATTTCAATAAGGATTATGGGTGTTTTCCACTTTATCTGAAAATGCCTCCATGACAAAAGTTTTCCATTTTCCCTTTCGATGCAATCTCTACTCCATAAAGGACTACTGGCAATAGCCATCACTAAAAATTATAGGGAAATCTGAGCAAATGAGTAAATGAAACATTATTTCCCTTTAGAGTACTTTTTGAGGAATGTCCAATATAGCCCAACTCCAAAATGTAATGTGCTTTCTAGTCAGAACATATGCCCAAGTGTAATGTAAATTTCTGTTCTTGCCACAAATACTGTCTTCAGGGAAATCTTTCTCAAGGAAGAGAAAAATCACAGTATAATGCATCTGGATAGACACTACAAACCTGTCTCTCCTTTGATAAATTGATAAATATGTTTTTTATTATTACTGTGAAATAGGTTATGTATGTATATAGTTCTAAGACTTTTTTATGCATGAAATAATGTGGGACTATACTCAACCTGGATTGACTTATAGTTATCCACAGTTGTCTGTCACTACAGAAAATTATATTCACAGGCCTATACTACATCTATCTTGCTAAGAAGGGACTTAGCAAAAACTCTGCTATGAAAGCAAAAGAGAGGCTCATCTCTAGATTACTTGAGCTTTGCTTTGTTAATTCTTCCTTTCTTCACCTATCTACTGATTGGTCTCTGCCTCCTTTATCTCTTCCTTCTCAGGCCACTTATTGACACCCAATAATAATCATTACAGGATTGAACACCAGTGAGGACAGCATGACCACCTACAGCAATTCACAAGGGTTGTGCATTTAAGAGTGGCCAATACTCCCTCCGAAGAATTGGAAATTATTGGGCTCCATTGTCTTGATGACTTTGGTTGGGGGATAGCTTCTTTTTGCTGTAGGTCCATTTCCTACATGTACTAGGACATTTTATGAAAAGGAAAGCACTCAGTGAAGGACATTTTCTAGAAAGATACCTACTAAAGATGCTCTCTTCTATATATACTAAGAAAAAGAAGCATTTATTGCATAGGTAAAAGGGCTAGGAGCAATATGGTTTGCTTAAAAATATCTTAGCTTTCTTTCAGATTTTTCTAGTCTAGAAAGTGGAAATACCTGAAATGAGAAATTTAGAAATACTTCGTAATGCTTGATCTTACATTTAGAAAGATCCCCTACTACCACTATCAATTCTACACAAGCACAAAACAAAAACAAAAGCCCTTTGAATTCCTTATCAAAATTACTGAGTTTAATCTTTCACTTTTTATCATGTGTTCTAATAGTGAATGGATATTACATGCAATAGGATGTGTTCCTTTTGTCCCCAGTAGTCATTAAAATATACTACAATTTACAACCAAAAGCATTTTAAATATTCCTTTCTTTTCTTTTTTCTTTCTTTTTTTTCTTTTTTTGCCAGTCCTGGAGCTTGGACTCAGGGCCTGAGCCCTGTCCTTGTCTTCTTTTGGCTCAAGGCTAATGCTCTACCTCTGGAGTCAAAGCACCACTTCTGGCTTTTCCTGTTTATGTGGTGCTGAGGAATCAAACCCAGGGCTTCATGCATGCTAGACAAGCACTCTACTGCTAAGCCACATTTCCAGCCTTATTCCTTTCTATAAGTACATTTCCTTGATTACATGGTCAGTCTGTTGGACAGATGTGTAACCTTTGCAATGTCGATAGAAAGAATAAGGAAAATGTCTATAATGACCCCTCTGTTATGAGATAGAAACTCTTGCTAAAACTCTTGTGGTAAAAAATTGTGAAAAGACAAAGACAATCCACCAGTTTCACCAAGACAGAAGCTGCTGGATTATGGAGTACGGGAACATGCAAACACTCAGAAAGCACTTCTTGTTTTCTGCTTTATGCATAGCATCATGATCTTAAGATCTTTAAAGATTTGGGAAGTGGTGTATGTACAAGTCCCATTCCTCAGGAGCCAAGCAATTCAGCAACACCAGCTGGGATGAAAGGAATACGTTGTTGAAGAATTTAGACAGATCTTATCATAGTAATGTATCCCTTATAAAAACATGATGTGATCCTGGAGGGAAAAAAGTTCTCATTTTCTAACTCTTTTTCATACTTTAGGATGCATAATCCCTAAAGTTATATTATACAATCGGGCAGTATGACATTTCCTCAGAACCCAGTGATCACTTGATCATTCTTAGCAAAAAATACCTGTACCATCCATTCTGTACAATGGAGAGGGGAATACATTCTACCCCAAAGCTGTACTTTCAGGGTTACATGAGATAACAGATTTGAATACTTTAGTTTCCTGAAATCCATGTTAGCTCTTCACAATAGAAGCAACAACACAGAGTCCTGCCCCCTATAAAAACTGCTACATGGTTCTGGAAATCTAGCTATCCGCTTTAGAGAGCGGTTTCAACTCTTTCTCATGGTACACTGGTTTGGGATTGTTCAAAGAGAAATTATTTACATGCTGGAAAACTGCAAGCACCACACTTTGTTGCTCTGCTCTACATTCTCAATTTCATGACAGTTCTAGGTGAGTGGAGTCCGTGTCCTTAGCTTACCACCAAAGCAGAAAAAGGGGGAGAAGGAAACTCAATCACAGAGAATCTGCCCAGATTGTTTTTTTCTCTCATTTCATTTAGGTCTACAGAACATATAGATCAAATGCTCAAAGCTATTAGGAGCAGAGAAAAATGCCAGAATTGATGCTGCAACAAATTTTGCACTTCCTCTGAATTAACGCTTCTATATCAGTGTTGCTCCTGATTTAACTTCTTGTTAATGGCCTTAAACATTTGATCTATATCTTTTGCCAGTTTGAATACAGAGAAATCCACACCATGAATTCCCTACAGAGTCACAAGGAAAGCAATCCACAATGCCAACAGAAATGGTGAGGAAACCTGGTAGTTTTAAGTGACCCTTCCTTTCTGGGAAGGTTATCCTTGAAGAGAGCTTTTGCTCTCCCATACAGAATGCAATAGCCCTCACACTGAGAGCTTTCACTGCACACAAATAAAAGTGGACTTGAATATTTTCTTTTGAAGAATAAATAAACTTTTGGAGAGATGACTTCTTCTCCAATCCTCCTCCCAATATAACTACGAACACATGAAAAGCCAACTTTGGACTCTTCAGAAATATATCTTCTGATGACCTAATAGCTTTCCAAACCTCATTCCCTGCGAATGTTAATAGGCTCTGCCCTGAAAACAAAGCTTGTCTGGTAAGATAATGTAGAGAAAAATGGTATGCACACATACCGAAGAGGACCAATGGCTTTCACTGAACTGTCTTAGAAGTCCCAGAGCAAAGCAACATTTTAATAAAAGTATCCCACCCTACATTTACCACACCTTTTCACTTCTTTTGTCAGGCAATCTTTCTGATTTCGTGGTAGAGCTGTTTATTGATCAATATCCCTTCCTCCCTTCCCTATTTCTCTCCTTCCTTCCTTCCTTCCTTCCTTCCTTCCTTCCTTCCTTCCTTCCTTCCTTCCTTCCTTCCTTCCTTCCTTCCTCCCTCCCTCCCTCCCTTCCTTCCTCCCTCCCTCCCTCCCTTCCTTCCTTCCTACCCTCCTTTTTTCCTTCCCTCTTTTCTTTCTCTCATCTAGAAAACAGTGAAGTCCTTAGGATGATGTATTTCCTTTAACATCTGACTTCATCCTATTCCACATTGTCCTGGCTTTTGCCAATTAGTGAGTAGTTGCCATTCACATCCTTTGTGCTGTCCTCTGGGAAGTGTGTGTGTGTGTGTGTGTGTGTGTGTGTGTGTGTGTGTGTGTGTAGGCAGGTGGTGTCTCTTTAAGTGCATATTTATGAGGAGACTACACTCTGTGGTTAGACTTTAGTTTGAGGATTATTTTTTATTTTTATCTTTCATTCATTCATTCAGTTAGTCATTTGGTTAGGCTTTTGAAACAAAGTCTGTCTATATAATCCAGGCAGAATTCAAACTCAAGATCCTCTACCCTTCCCATCTCCTAAGAACTGGGATGATAAGTGTGTACCACTATACTCAGTTTGCATACAACAAAGACTGCTGTCAGAGCAATGATTTTCATCAAGTTAGAGATAATACAGCTTTCTCAAGTTCTACTCTCTGAGAAGGATTACAGAAACCTAGGACTACTTCCAATTTCTGGTGAGTGTTATCTTGGAATCCTTTTAATTATGTTCTACAGATGAGCAGAGATAACCTTTTTCTCTTTCCTTCCCTTCTTTATCTCTTTCTTAAATTGCAAAATTAAAATTTGGGCCAGTAGTCTTACAGATTTTACCTATTACATAGACTAATTATATCATCCAACCTGCCAAAATCCAGTTTCTTCAATAAGCTTGTGTTGTAGGAGATTTTCTACTCAATTATTTGACAGTTAATTAATGACTGTGCATATTTGAAGCTCGTAAAGACTAAATCAAGATTTCTGTGTGGTGAGCAAGTGATTAGAAATTCTCAGAATAAGAAGTTGATCTCTCTCTGTCTTTTAGTATCTCTGGCTGTTTGGATATTACTTCCAGCTTATAGAAAGACTAGCTGCATAACTTCAATTTTCTGCTCAGTTACTATAGTCTCAGGGCTGTTGCTAGTGTTCATGGACCTCAGAGCATTAAATGGTTCCGGATCTATCCATAGACAGATCTAGCCCAGCACAGGCTAAGATCAGGAAGCAAATACAAATACAAATACCCTGAGGACTTTGCTGGAATGAAGAAACACTTCGCCTTTTAGATATAAGACATTAATCTAGATAAATATTTGTAAAGAGCACAGAATGAAGATTTTCCATTGCACATGTTGATTCAACACTTGTGTTCCATCTTCCTGCCTGTGGACCCAATGTCTCTTCCACCCTATGACAAAGCAATGTAGACTACATATGGCTGTAGTCTACACTTATATTCCTATGCAATGATGATGAGGTCTAAAGCATACTTACACAGCACCCCATGACTATGTAGGGATAAATATTTATTATTGTTCACTGTTTTTCTATTTTGTAAAAGGTCCCAGTGTGGTTACTAGTAAAACTATCTTGTGATTTCTGCCATGAATATTTAGGCATCCACTAAACTCACTGAGTCATTCCATCGAAGATTCCATTGCGCAAGAAGCACCATGTCAACTTGAGTAGTAAGATGAGAGAATGAGAAACAAAACATAGCCTTTAAACAAGAATGCAAGCACAAGCTCCTTGTTGGCGCCAGAGGCCTGCAATCCTAGTTACTCAAAAGGCTGCGATCTGGAGAATTGAAGTTTGATGTCAACATCAAACATTAGTAAGATGCCAACATCTTACTGACAGGAATGTCAGTAAGACTCTTATTTCTAATTCTTCACCCAAAAGCCAGAAATAGAGCTATGGTTCAAGTGGTAGAGCTCCCATCTTGAGCAACAGTAGCTCAGGGACAACACCAGGTCCCAAGTTCAAGCCCCAGGACTGACACACAGAAAAAAAAATGCAAAGATATAAGAGCTACTCAAGAGTAAATTCAGCTTTCATTCAGCAAAGTATCACTCTTGATCTGTTCCTAGTACCCGTGAAACTACTAGGAAACATATTATCCTATAGCTCATATTTTTCTTTAAGAAAATACCTAAACATATCCTGTTCATATTTATGTTTCCACAACTAGTGGAAGAAATAGGGAATGAGTCTATGTATTTTTTTTCCAGAGACTACAATTTTATCTTTCAATTAAAATGGAGTGAGTAGCACATTATCGCTATAGAACAGGCTGTAGGTAGCAGCCATAGAACTTCTTTCATTGCTATGGCAACTGGGCTACATTGTCACAGCTACCTTGGTGCTACATGGAACTGTCAGTGTGTGAGCTAATACTGATAATACACCATCAATATCCCCATAAACCACAAACCACATGTTGAGCTTGAAAGAAAACCTGGAGAAAGAAGGTAATACATTACTGTGGTCTGAGGCAGACACAGACTATGGAGACAATCTATACATGTTGCTACCAGGGAAAACAGATGAACTTGGATTGTACTCTCTGAACTAGATCCATCACATAACTAGGGAGGATAAGTCTCCAAGGACCAAGGGCACTGATAGAATATGAAATACTATCAAATGCAATGAGAGTTGTGGGATGGAGCTTGGGAAAATACCACTAGTCCTCTAGCTGAGGAGAATTACCTATGTAGAGGCTTAGCATAAAAATCTCCTTGTTCATAGGGATAGAGGGAACAGAGCATAAATGTGCAGTTCTTTCCAGGTATTTTCTTACCACTATCAAGCTGGTAGTTACTCATAGCAACCCAGTAAAATTATCCTCTGTAAACACCAAGTTCAACAGAGATTAAGTGAATAGTAAACATAAAGAAAATGAGAGGACCTCATTTTCTACCTAGCCCTATCCTCCCCTCCCCAATCCACCAGACATTACAAATCCCAAATCATAGGTTCTCAAACTTCCAGCAGGGAGAACTTGTTAAAATTCAATTTGCTGAACCTTTCTCCCCAAAGTCAACTCAGTTGGTGTCAGGTGGAGCTCAGGAAGTTGTTCTCCACCACTGTTAAGAACCACTGACTGGGGGCTGGGGATATGGCCTAGTGGCAAGAGAGCTTGCCTCGTATACATGAAGCCCTGGGTTTGATTCCCCAGCACCACATATATAGAAAAGGGCCAGAAGTGGCGCCGTGGCTCAAGTGGCAGAGTGCTGGCCTTGAGCAAAAAGGAAGCCAGGGACAGTGCTCAGGCCCTGAGTCCAAGGCCCAGGACTGGCCAAAAAAAAAAAAAGAACCACTGACTGACATGAGTTTCCAAGTAGCTGAACAACACAGCCTAACTCTATGTTGGAGAAGAAAACAGGGAAAAGAAAGTGGAATGAAAATATCTAAGAAACTCTTCTTAATTTTTTTCTTCCTCTTCGTTAAGTATCCTGCTTAAAGAACTTGATATTTCTCTGAAAACATGTAAAGATAGCAATCAATAGGATGGAGTAAAACATATCAAAATTGTAGATACGTTCTCTAGGGATAAAGATAGGACTGAATCTGTAAAACTCAGAAATAGATTTCCTCAACTATAGCACTCCCTTTTAGCCCTGTTTTGGAAAAACTGCTATGAGAACACTTTCTTTCTAATGAAAAGCAGAAGCCTTGAGTAGAGGCAGTGTTTGAGGAAAATGCTGAGTGGCAGAAAATTGCTGAAGCAGTTTGGGTCTGGTCAGAGATTAATGAGTAGGAAAAAAACTACCAACTTAATGACATTCTGATCACAGGATAAAGTCATTGTGTTTCTTAGATCCCTGTGTTTGAATGGTACTGAAATCAAAACATGTATGCTTTTAGAGACATCAATTAAATCACACACTTGACTTAATGCATACCCATCAAAGACCACAGAGTTTGATGCTTTTATTTTGCCATTTATCTTTAATGTATCCCAAAGGACAGAATCTAAAATTTCAGTGATTCAAATTTACAACCAACTGAAACTACCAAAAGAAAAGATAGAAGTAGGCCTGTTTCAAATAATAGAAATAAATACATGACAAAAACTACAACTCTATGAAGAGGCTAGACAACAGTTTTGTGTAAGTAATGTTTTCCAATTCCTCTCAGCAAATGCATTGGGAGCTTATAATAATGGTGAACATAAAAGAATTTCATCCTTCACAGTAAGTAGACTAATAAAATGGTATCATCACTTTAAGAAAAGGAGAAAGAGGGAAATTCAGCAAGCGAGATACTTAAGGTTTAAAAATGAGACCAGCATGTAACCACAGGTAGTCATTATGTATTGTTTCAATTTAATCTTATTTAAATATTGGAATAGAGTAGTGTTCTACACACTTGGGTCCCTGGGCTAGTCACATCCATCTGTTATCCCCTGGAACCTTGTTAGAGATGCAAGTTCTCATACTTTATCCTAGACATGGAGTCACCAGAGAATGATGATATTGAAGTTGGTCTCTCATTGGCCATGGCTCTCTTTATACCTTTGTTTGCCTAATGATAGCAACCAAATAGCTATCTTTCAGCATATAGTTTATGGAAATAACAAGATGATTCTTCAAACTAATGAGCAATTAAAAAAAGAAGATCTGAGACCATCATCTTTTAATTTATCCATTACAAGCTTCCTTTGCATCCACACTCAATATCCATATGCTTAACCTTTCAAGAACAACCATGTTAAACAAAATCCATTTTCTACGAGCTTAAAAGCCAACCCAAAGTTACACTATTTCCCTTTAATTTTTGTTGTTTAAACTTCACAATCTAAGGTCCACATGTCTCTTTCCAAAAATTTACCCACTCCTCAAATGCTCTTATTTTTCAAATGCAAATATGTCAGAGTCAAGACATGGGTGAGAGTTTGGTTTCCCCAGTGAAACAATTTGCTAATAGATTAGGCTTAAGTAATCCCTCAGAAACCCTATATTACAGCCTTGGGTATTCAGGGGGTTCCAGAAGATATATATTTTTCCATATTCATTAAAATTAATTTGTGCATTTTATGACAAAAAAACTTATCAAAGCATTTTAGCTGTGAAACTAACTAAATAAATATATCCAGCATTTCCTACATGTAAAGAGATTATTTATTTTCTCTGAGGGCTGATAAAAGTTCTGATGGCACATTTTCTAATTTTAAAACCATTTTCATTTCACACTTCTGAAAAACTTGAAGTCAGGAGTGAGCGGGTGGGTCTGTTTGAAGTGTGATTCACACTTTATGCTCCCTTCTCCCAACAGCTCATGCATATTTATAATGCCAAACAGACTTCAGGTTTTAAACATGCCAAAGGAAGAGACTTATTTTAGAGGATAATAAATAAGTATGCTATACTTATGTAGCTCTTTCGATCCAAAATACCCACCCTGTTTACAAATGTTAGCTCACAAGTCCCAATCATAAAAGGGAAGTCATCCTCACCACCATCTTATCTGACAAAATTCTTGTAAAATTCTATTTCAATAGTAGCTTTCTTTTTTTGCAGTTCTATAATATTCCCTATTTCATATGTTGGCTCATTTCATTATTTATCAGCTAGTTTATCCATCCATCTATTAATTTAAAAAAATCTCATCTGTAATCATAGCTACTCAGAAGGCTGAGATCTGAAGATTATACTTCAAAGCCAGTCTTGGCAAGAAAGTCCTTAAGATTCTTATCTCCAATTAACTACCAAAAACACTTAAGAGTAGAGCTGTGGCTCAAGCAGTAGAGGTAGAATGCTAGCCTCAGCATAAAAGCTTACGAACAGAAACTACACCTGAGTTCAAGCCCCAATATCAGCAAAGAAAAAAAAGAAAAGGAAGTTTAAAAAAAAAAGACAAGAAGCACTATTTCTGCAATTAGACCACGATAGGTTAAAGAGTCACAAGAAGAAAATGCCATCATTCATTCTCACAAAGATTTAAGTAAGTTAATAAGTATGCCCAAACTGGAAAACCAGTGAGATCATAAATGAGTAAATACCATTCTTTTTCTTAGAGAAGTTTAAAACAAACCAAACCCATGAGAACCATGACATTTTAATGGAACATGGAAGGATAGAATGGAGTTCACAAGGTTAATGGAAGAGAATCTGCTGGGGAAGAAGTAGGAGGAAGAGTCTGGAAGCACAATCAGGAACAGACAGCTTAGTATGGATGAAGTGTCCACTGAATATGGCACCAAGTTGAGACTCAAGGCTGACATAAAGCAGAATGCCACTGTTCCATACCTGTAATCCTAACTACTCAGGAGACTGATGTCTGAGGATCACCATTCAAGCCACACTGGGAAAAAGTCCCCAAGACTCTTATCACCAATTAACTTCCACAAAGCCGGAAGTAGAGGTATGGTTCAAGAGGTAGAGCACCAAGGACAATGTGCAAAGAACCTAGTGGACCAGTGTAGTAGCTCACAAGTTGAGCTCCAGTGAAAACCTGGTGGCTCATATCTCACTCAAAGGCTTCTAACTCAGTTATTTAAAACATCATGCTAGTTGAGCAAAAATGCAATGTTAGGCTCAGAAATGGCACTTCTTTTTGCTTCCAAAAGCTAACTGGAAATCATGGTAGCTAGGCAGGGACAAAGAGGCCCCTCTAACCCTTTTGTGTGCATTTAATTCTGTAGGTTGAAGACAGATTCCAATGGAGTGGGGGGAAAGGAAAAAAAAAAACCCCAGCCACTTCCTGACACTGTGGCAGATTGTCACTCATTCAGGTGATCCCGTGGAGTATTTCAATTGTGCAAGGCCTTGAGCTAAGCTCACACTCGGATACAGCCATTGTCAAGTGGAAAATCCACTGGGCTGCTTTCTATGAGTTGTTTGTTTCATTTTTGTCTTCTTGTAGTTTGTAAACATTTTGTGGGAAGCATCAACATCTCTTTCAAATGCATCCCTGTGGTTGCCTGAAGCACTAGCACGTTGTTAGGCAGGCCCAGTACATGCTACACTGTGTGCGCTGACATTCCATTTCACGACTACTGCATTGTTTTGTAACTTAGCCAGGAAACAGAGAAGTGCTGTGATTTAAACAACACACCATCCCACTTTTTCTCTGCCAGCAACACAGCCCAGAAGCCAAAACTTTGGGCTGGGGAATCAGATGACTGAAGTAGACTACACTCAAGTGTGTATGTTCTATTTCCAAATGATACATTGGCTTCACATTATCCATTTCTATAAAAATGATTCATTTCCTTTCTTTCTCTCTCTCTCTCTTCCCTTTCCTTTCTTTCACTTCCTTTCTCTTTCGTTTTTTTTCCTTTATTTCCCCTTCCCTTCTCCTTTTCTTTCCTATTCCCTTCCTTTCCTTTCTTTTCCTCCTTCCTTTCCTCTTCTCTACTCCCCTCTCCTTTTTCCTTTCCTTCTCTTCCCTCTTTCCTTTTCTCCTTTCTTCCTCTTTCCTTTTCCCTTATCTTTCCCTTTTCCTTTCCCTTCCTCACCCTTTCATTTCCTTCCCCTCCCTTTCCTTGTGTGTGCCAGTATTGGAGCTTGAACTTAAGCTTCAAGCTTTCACTTGGTTTCTGTACTCAAGGCTACTGGCCAAATCCTTGAAATACCCCACCCCCACCTCTGCCGGCTTTTGTTTTTTTTATTTTTTTGGCCAGTCCTGGGCCTTGGACTCAGGGCCTGAGCACTGTCCCTGGCTTCCTTTTGCTCAAGGCTAGCACTCTGCCACTTGAGCCACAGCGCCACTTCTGGCCGTTTTCTGTATATGTGGTGCTGGGGAATCGAACCCAGGGCCTCATGTATACGAGGCAAGCTCTCTTGCCACTAGGCCATATCCCCAGCCCTCCGGCTTTTTTTTTGTTTGTTTGCTTCCTTTATCTTAGAGCTAAAGAGTCTCATGGGGTTTCCCCATCTGAGCAGGCTTCACACAATGATTCTCAAATCTCAGCTTCCTGAGTAGCAATGGGATTACAGGCATGAGTCATTAGAGCCCCAGCAAGATTCATTTTGCTCATGTGAAAATACACATTAACCATCTGCCTAAAAATAAGTTACTGATTTATTATGCAGGAGAAATCTACAGAGCTTACTATATTTATAGCCAACAAATAAAGCACACCGGATGGATCTTTATAAGTTTATAAATTCTCCTCAGAAAAGAACTGTTGAGGATCCAGATCTTCTAACATCTAATCAGAAGGAAGCACAAGTGGACTCCTAGCTCTGTGTTCTTTCTCCTGCACTAACCTTGTCACACCCACTTCTGGCTCTCATTTGTCTTCCTTGCTTCAACTTTCTATTTTTTTTAAGCAGTGCTGAATTAGAAACATTTTTATTTCTGCATATGTGTAACATTTGATTTCTTTTTGCTACTCTCCTTTCCCATTTCTTCATTGTTTCCCTTCTCTCTTCAACTCTTGACAACCCAAATTAATACCTTGCATCCTGCCTATCTGTCTCCATTATTATCTGGTTTCCTCAATAATACATTGTAGAAATTTCTCAAAGTCATCTGGATTAGATCAAGATAGAGCCTTTTTTTTTTCTAAAAGACTTCAAAACAATCCTGATAGATATTAACTATAATTTGTTTAACTATTCCATTTATCTATTTATAAACATTTACTTAACCTTTCCAATCCTTTCAACTATCACACATGATTCAATACAGTCTTTGGGTAGATGTTCTTAGATACAGGATTTAAAAAAAAATTGCAGTGAAATAGATGTGTATTACTGGGATTACTAAATCAAAGGAATCTCCACACACGTAAGTATGGACATATTTAAATTTCAGTGAAATTACCATTCAACAGTTGGTAGTTTTTCATTCTTTCATTGTTGCATTAAAAAGCTACAGTAATTTTTTATATAGAATATAAAATGATATTTCATTTGTATCTCAATTTGCAATTCTCTGAACACTAAGGTGTCCCAGTATCTTTTCATGAAAGCTCCCCGTGAAAACTTTTGTTTTGTGAATTCCTTATATTAACACTTGATTGTCTTTCTTGTCCATTCCTTTTCTTTAGGTAGTGGTTTGCAAAGGTTTCACGTGTAGTCTAGACTTAAAATGTTTATAAATTCTCTTCTGAAAAGAATTGTTGAGGATCCCTCCTATAGCAGGGACTACTAGGCACCTATGCATAATTAAGGCTGCCCATTTCCCCATGGCAATAGAATGCCAATGTTAAGATTGCAAATATTTCATGATTAAGAAAAGAGACAATTACCAAATATATGACATTACCCAGTCTCGGTTGTAATGCAGGTAGGCACAGCTAAGTCCAAAGGAAAGTAATCATAATCACAGGGAGTGGTTTCTAGGTGCCTGTGTCCCATGTACATTTTTTTGTTTGGCTTTCACCTAAACTGACAAATGTGAAAATGAGAGACCAGGATCAGCAGAGCTAAGTGAAGACAAAGAACAAACAGGCCTTGTGATTCCCACTTAGAACTGCTCCATGAGCTAGAAATTCCTTACCCTCTGGCTTCTTGTTACAGGTGAAAGATGAAGATATTTAGTTTGTAAAGCATGTTCTCATCCTGGACCTATTTCAGTACTATATTTTTCTAAGCACCAGTGCATACTGAACTTGCTGATGGCATACTTCATTATAAAACTAAATTCTCCATTTTAAATTATGTATTTCTTATGGATATTAAAAACTATCTTGACTTATTTTTTTTTATAACATCTGAGATTCCTGTGTTGGTTAGAATGTGTCAACCAAGCCAGTGTTTCTTCTGCTTTTATTTTTAACTATTAGTCTTTAACTCTTTTGAAAGTGGCAGTTGTGCAGGAAGTAAGATAGTCACCCACCATTTCTTTTTTCATATGGACGGCCAGTTGTGCTTCTACCATTTGTCAAATGAATGCTTTCCATCACGACACTAAACTGCGATAACAATTTTGTAAACAATTAGGTTCCTACATATGCTAGGGACAATTTGAAGCTATTACTTTCTTCCTTTAATCTATTTACCAATCTCCACATCAGGATCATACATTAATTTTTATTACATGGTTTTATGTTAGGATTGTAAAGGATAGTCTTTTCTCAAATTCTTCTTTCTGGCATCTCCCTTGGCTATATTTAGATATTTATTCTTCCATTTGAACTTTAAGATCATGCTGGGTAATTAAAGACACCAGTGGGAGATTTTGCTTAGAAATGCAGTAGGGAATCACAGTGAAATTAAATCATCCTACCCAAGATCATAGTCTTTCATTTGATCAGATATGACTTGTTTTTATTGTTGAATGTGTTGCTATTTTAGATATTATATTAATTGTGATATGCCTATACATAATTGTCTCAGATTAAAAAAAATCATTCTTTCTCTCTTGCCATCCTTCTTTCTTCCCTTCCTTTCTTCCTTGTTCTTTCTTGGATCCATTTATCACTCTTGCCTCTCCCCCTCCCTTCCAGAATTCTTTCCTCACCCCCTCTTTTCTTTCTTTCCTCCCTCACATCCGTCCTTCCTTCCTTCCTCCCTTCCTTCCTTCTTTTCTCCTTTCCTTCCTTCCATCTTTGGCTTCTTTTAGAGCTCATCAGAATAAAAAAAAGAATAAAACAACAAAACATTACACAGAACTATTTTCAAAAGAATAAAATAAATAAAGGTGGGAAGAATACATTTGGCTGAAGGCTTGAGAAGTGATTTCCCCTCTGTACTACACCAGTATGTCAGTGAAAGCTCAAAGTCAGGGATTCACTAAGTATCATCAGGATTCAAATGGCAGTGCCTGGTTTCAGTGGTTGCTTTTTCCTTAGCAAATGATTGCTTCTCTATAGCAATTTTCCCCAAATAGTTTCTCATTTTACACTTGCTTCCTACATAGAGGCATTCAAATAACTCAAATATTAAAGGTGAGAAGATATTCTAAAATCTGTCCCCATCAATAAAGATGTCTTTTTTTTGTTGTGTGTTGCTTAGCTGTATAATATCTAAAATGTGTCCTTTTATTTTTAACCCCTCTTGTAGGATAAAGTTAAGGACTTCTTCCTGGTTTTCATATGTGCTGAGATAGTGCATTTTTCTTCCTTTTACTTCTGAAGGTCATAATTGCATGCAGTACAGCCCACTGTGTTTGACCCTCATTTGAGGTTATTTTCCCCATGTGACAAAAAAAAACAAAACCCTAAAATAAAAACCAACCCCTTCTTCTCTAACAGTCATTTAAAATTCAGACATGGAGTCTATTCTTCTTGCCTACAATTTGGTTTCCATACACTCTTTTTTTCTTATTTATTGTCAAAGTGATGTACAGAGAGGTTACAATTTCATATGTTAGGCCTTAGGTACATTTCTTGTACTGTGTGTTACCTCCTCCCACACACTTTTAACAATAAAGAGGTGGCTGAAGACTAGAAAAAGTCTGATGTCAAACACCACAGTCAGCAGTATTACCAGGTATATGCTCAGAAATACTGTCTTTGTTAGAAAGGATTGTCATATGGAAAATTTTTGTCTGCATGCCAAGGATGATGCTATGCATAACATTGGAATAATAGGTTGGAATCAGCTAAATATTTGGAACGGGGTGGGGAAGGGAATGGCATGGCAAATGCAGATGTTCTTTTGGCTGATCAGATCAATTGTGGGATTGATCGTAGCCCACAGAGAGCATCATTTGAAGTGTTTGGTTTTTTAGCAAGTGTAAAGAATAGGAATGACACTCTGGTTAGAGGTAGAAAAGAAGCTCGAATGATTCCTGGGTATTCATTTTTGTTTTAATGAGTACTGCTTCAATGCCTTCTTATGACTTGCCTTCAAAACCCAGCCCCTCCTCTTCCAAAACAAATTGAGAATTGGGGCATACCACTGTCAACAAACACAGAGCCCATGCACAGTGTCCCCTTGCCTCTACCTGACTTCCTCCATGGAAGAGTCAAATACATGGCTTGGGTATTAGTTTAATTGAAGTCAGAATTAAAACACACCCTGCTTCTTTCCCCGGGGGTAAGTCAGTTCCTGTGTTTCTGAAGTATAATTTCAAGGGCAGAGTGAAACCTTATAAAGTTGATTTTTCCTTCTAGTCCAGCCCTAAGTCAGGAGACCGTGTGTTTGATGGAGTCTTCCAAGGAATATTTATATTATCTACCTCCTCAGAATCATACTTAAAAACAATCCTCACCATGTTAAAGTATTTAGAGATGTGGCAAGACATATTTATGATAGATCAAGCGAGTTGATCCAGGAAGCCATTGATTCCTCAAACCCATAAAGCTAGGTCAAATTAGATGTGAAGAAAGTACAATTGTTTATTCTCCCACATTTTTGTTAGCACTGATTTCAGGTATACATTAAGACTTGTCCACATATGCATATAATGTGTCTTGATCAGCATCTGTCCCTCCGTCCTTCCAATCCCTCTCCCTTCCTAAGCCAAGCTCAACCAGCTTCATGGTTCCATGTTCCTATGCAGACACAAAGTATTTCTATTATATTTACCCTTTTTTACTCTTCCTGTTCCGCTTCCCCTACCCCAAGAAGGAACTGTTTTACATTCTGGTGATTCACTTTTTGTTCAAAGGGATCTCAGATATGTATATGCAGTGTGGTAATCAAACTGACCTCCTTGTTTAGTCTCACTTTCTTCATTCCCCACCACTCAGTTATTCAGATTCTCTCACTGAGACTTGTTTTGCTCTATTCGTTCATAGATACAATTTTCTCTTGAAATTTGAAGTGTCTCAAACTCCTGTAAAGGTAGTACCATAGTGAAATATATATATATATATATATATATATATATATATATATATACACATTTAAATGTCCAGTCCAGTTGAGAAAAATAATATTGAGGTAGAGAACATAGAAATTCAAATGAATAGAAACATTGGAATGTTTGGATCATTTCAGTAAAAAGAGGAGGATAATAGTAATTAATCTAAATTGATGAGGCACATGGTCTTGAAAAGAGATGGAAAAAATCTTAAGATAAAGTAATAGGGGAAATTGCTACTAAAAAGCTGGTAAAAGAATTGTAGGATGCATGGGGACTCCAGATAAGATCTTGTATGGCCTTAGATGACAAAAAAAAAAAAGAACAGGTGCGGGCAGGGGGTATGTTCCAGTTATTGCCAGGGAAGCGTTGAGAATAGTAACAGGGCTAAGGAAATATTCTAATGAGTGTTTGTGCTCTCAAGGAGTAGAATCAGGCTGTGAGAGGCAGAAAGGCAAAAAAGACAGGAGCAATCAGGAGAAGAGTAGACAGGGAGTGTCTCATGGAGGTCATGGGCAGGGAGGTAGAAGAACCTTGAGTCTCACGAACTACTATCTACACAAATGCAAAGCTGTCAGTAGCAGGGACTATTGCAGAATGCCCAAAGCCAAGGAACCATATTATTGATGCGACTCTGTATAAGAAGACGTCACAAATGTAGTAAGAAAGTACAAATGTAATGTTGCATGGCTGGAGGCAATGGTCATCCCAATGTATGAGAAGAGATGATAGAAAGTAGAGTCCACTTGGCCTGAAGAAAAGCAAAGGCTTTAAAAGGAGAACACAAACAGGAAAACAAAATTCAACTGAGGTAGAAATTGTGTGGAATGAATAAAAGAAATATGTACACAATAGAAGATGGATTGTAGGAGTGAGTTAGTGACTGGGAGTCCCAAGTAGAAGAGAGACAGAGAAATGAACTGGACAGAAGTTAGCACAGGGAGGGAAAGCACCATAAAGAATAACATAGCATAAAGCCTCTATGATAATTCAGGGGTGGGAAAACTAACAGAATTATCTGTATGCAGTGGACTGAACCAAAGTACAAGTCACCTTTCTATGGATGTAAGCATTTCTCATGTAAACTCAACGTGTTCATAAAAGTAAAAATAAATCTTAAGCTTCATGGACCTAGGGGGAAAATACCAGCTGTTAATATTTCTGTAGCTAACTTACATTTTCTTCTATAAATAAAGGAGGACAAAAATGTAAGTAAAAGAATATGAAAGATACAAAGCTCAACTAGGGTTCTGTTCCAGTATATTTAAAATATATAACTAAAATGTTTCTGGCTTTAGATGCTTATTTACACTTTCTTATCAACTAACATAGAGTCAAGACAAACTCAGCAATTTCATACCAATTCCAAGTACTTTCTCAAAGCTGCCCTGCTGTTTCCATTTTTATCCTTCACAACATGGCCTACTCTTCTTTCACCTTACTGTGGTATTAGCTTTAAGTCTACATTTCTTTCTCTTTCATCATCACTGCTTTGGAGTTCCTTAAGCCTAATGTACACATCTTCCTTCTGTACATTACAGTTCACAGCTCACACACATGGAGTAGCTACTCAACAAATATTTGATAAATCAAGCATTGATTATAAATGTAATTTTCATGTTCACCTCACATCATTAGTGTTGATGTCACGGTAGACAATTCTTCCATAGTGACAGCAAATTATAATCTAATTTAAAGTAGAGGGTGAAAATAAAATTGTTTCTGAGGGCAATTGGAGTGGGAGGGGGCATCTATAGTTCATAATTTGGAAAAATCACTATGGAGTAAATAATGAGATAACTACTATTTAAAAAAAAGCAACACAGTCACTAACCAATCCATGTGCTATGTTCAAGGTGGGCATGTGCTATTTGAATGTAGATATCAAAATTGTCCACAATCTCCACATTCTCTCAACTTCAAGAAATTTGGGCTCTAATAAACAAGAAAGAGAAGTACACTAAACAGCATGGGAAATAATATAAACCACTGTAAATATGAGTTTGAGGTAGTTTTACCAATAATTATCCTGTTAATGTAACACAGCAAGTATTTTCCCTAAGTTGCCTTTATGATTGCATTTTTAGCTGGACACACAGTTGGTAAGATGTTGAATCTTGTGCCCAGAAAACCCTAGAAGATCAGAACCCCTAGGTGAAAAGATGGTAGGAGCAAGGTACAAGTTGGAACACAAAGTTTAACTTAAAAAAAAAATGTAGCCAGTTAAGTGGCACTCTCCTACTTTGATATTGAGGACAAAGTTGATGTGAGAAACAGTCTTTTGAGAATAATAAATGATAAAGAATCAAGGTATATAAGCTGTACGAGTGTTTGGATCAGAAGCCTTATTGAGCATTGGGTGTTTGAACAGTGCAAAGAGGAAGCCGTCAGGGTGGATGGATGGTCATGCATTATAAAAAGGAATCTGGAAGGTGAAGGAGAGAAAAAAAAGCATTAGAGTCCAAGGGAACCCCTGAAGGAATTTCTACCCCTCTCCTCCTTATCCCTATTCTCAATAACTACCAAAAAAAAGAAATACTCATAGAAGTGGAAAATTGTTCACTACTTTAAAATGACATGCTTACTGGTCTTATTTATTGACAGTTCAATGAGTATAAGATTTTGGAAATTTCAATGAAAGTTAAAAAAATGACTTCAAAACAGGTCACATGATCACCATCATGTTAACATTTACCCCTTTTGAAAATCGTGTGAGACAGTTATTGGTTCAAAGAGGAGGAGCTTATTTTCAAGTTGGATAAGAAATGTTGTGATCCAGTGCTCAAACAGGAATGTCATCCTTCACTCTTATGCACTTTTCTATGTCTTCAGCCAAGACAGGATCCAACTCTCTGATTTAAACAAATCTCAAATGAGCATTTACCACTCATACAGGAAGAGATGAAATTGTTCTTTAATTTCTTAGTTATTTTAGTCAACCCTCAAGGTCATTCTCTGTGATGTGTGATTCACAAAAGAATCTTTGGGAAATTTGCCCATTGTAATCATCATGACAATATGAATGAGGAGGAAAGAGGATGTGATCAGGATGGTTGCGTCAGTGATTAACTTAGGTTTGACCCTTAAAACAGTATGAACCATTAAGCAACTTCCCTGTCCTTCTTACATGAAGAAGGTTTGAGTCTAACCCAGTATCAGTAGCACAACCATTGAATTCATTCCAGATGTACGCAATTTAGACAGAACCAGTTAAAAGCAAAATCTGGCAACAAATTCCATGAAAGAAATAAACTAATACTGGAATTAAAGGCAGCTGCAGAAAGACCCTCAGCAGGGCAGCATTTTTAATATGGCAGTGCATAGAGTATTTTCTCCTCTGTCCCCAGTCGCAGTGCAATGGCCATTTGTAAATCATTTTTAATTGTCTTATTAAGCAGCTTAGAGTGCAGCAATCAAAAGCCTGTGGTGTTCTGAGACCTGGCATAGCCATCAGGCATGCATCAGCAGTCAGGATAATAGAAGATGTAGGATTACATAACCAGTTATGATCAACAGCAAACTTGGTTGGGAAAGAAAGTGGTCCATGGTCCATTCTGAAGAGATTCCAATCTTGTATAAGATGAAGCTGACCGATGGTGTTTCCAGGGAATGAAGAAGACCCTTTCCCACACGCAAGTACACATATCAGTCACATGCAGTTGTATTATGACTGCACTGGGGAAGGCCAGTTGTCACCATCAGTGATCTCCTTTCAAAGAGAAATGTCCTATGCATTGTTCTCCTGGTTGTAACGCAAAGGCTATATGCAAATCAGACCACAATGTGTTGAGCTTTGTGTGTACAAATTGTCAAAAATAGAACTCAGAAGGTTGAATCCATTCTTTGATGAAAATGTGTGGGGGTGGAACCTTTCCTTGAGATCAATGGCAGCTGTAATTCTATGAGGATAATTTTCAGAGGTGAGCACACTGTCACAACTGTGTGATTCACAGCTGATGACATCTTCAGACTCAAAATAGACTCCTTCTCATTTCTCTTCATATTTAATTGTCTTCCACTGGCTGTAAAGCATCTTAGAGTGAGAAAGTAGTATACACTGGAATTAGTTATTACCTTCACTTCACTCTTTGGTCATACACACTGAGTGCTACCCAAATATTTATTGGATAATTGGGAAATCCTATGAAGTGTACATTAGAAACCATCAAATACTACGCAATAGCCATTTTGAACTCAACTACCAATTGGTCAAAACTGAATTCTGTTCAAAGAAAGAAGGCACGTGATACATTCCAATGTCTTTGCAAATACATTGAGAGAATATTTTTTCAGTACATTGGCAGAAAAAGTTGAGCTCCTGGATTCATCATGGGTACAGTTTCTCATCTTGTAACTTTTTTAACTGTATAGGTAAAAATATTTTCAATCTATTGTCATATTCATCTGGTTATTTCCAGACCAACAAGAAACTATAAAAAATTTGAAGAACACTGTTGGTCATGAGACAGTCTTGGAAAACTTATCACTATGCAAATTTCTAAACAATATTCCATTGATTTTCCTGAGCTTTATGAAATAAATTTAGTCAGTGATATCAGCCAATCTCCTTTGTAGGAAGAAAGGTATGAAAAAGCAGAAGAAATGAGAAGTGAGAAGTATATATTTTTAATTTCTATAGGGATAGTCCCTTTTTCCCAAACATTCCCCTCTAAGTTAGTACAGCATTTCAAAAATATTTTGATAATATATTCCAAAGGTTTCCCCATGGAAATTATAATAATCTTTTAAGTATCCATATTCCAGAATTTTTTTTAAACAAGGATGTTACATAAAAATAAAATCAGTTAAAACAGATTAACTGCTTTTAGAATGAAAAAAAAAGCAGGAACAAGAATGTATAAAATTATACATAGATGTCATTCCGCTTTCTTTTTATGGTTATCCATGTCTTGCAGAGGGTCCAGAATGACCTAGTTTCCTGGCTCACAGGGAAGATGACACCCTTGAGCTTGGTCCTGCTTAATACAAATGTTTATCTGAACTAAAAAAATACAAAGATGTATAACTGGCACAGAAGCAAAAATTTCAGATGAAAGCAGCATTATAAGAAGAATTGATGATTGATGGGTCTAGTCATACAAGGCATTCTACAAAAGACATGTTCAGGAAGTTCCTTATGAGAAGAGAGGAATCAAATTGGTAAGTAAAGAGCCAGATCAGTCAGGGTAAAATTTTCCAGATAGACCTGAGAAAAAAATGTAGGTTGAACATGACACTTATAACTATGCTAACTGAATGGGTGAAGCATGAGTTAAGAGTTTCAATAGGCCACAGGAAGAGATAACGATGACAATGTTGTAGTTGATTGTGTGTGTGTGCGCGCGCGCGTACGCGCACACACATGCATCCCATGCTGGTACAAGGGCTTAAACTCAGCACGTCATGTTCTTGACTTTTTTACTAACGGCTGGCATTCTACCCCTTGAGCCATACCTCTACTTCCAACATGTTGCTAGTTTATTGGAGGTAAGGGTTTCATGGACTTTTCTTCCCAGGCTGATTTCACACCATAATCCTTAGGTCTCCGTCTCCTAAGTAGCTAGGATTACAAATGTGAGCCAACAGCATCTGACAGGTAGTATTATTTATGATAACAATTGTTTTTAGACAAAGGCTACTGTTAGGATGGCAAAGGGCATGATTTCATCCTCATTGTACCATTTTCTGCAGTTCATTAAGTGGAAGAAATTAATTCGGCAGAGCTAATTTTGTAATTAAAAAGCTTATCATGGTTTTCTGTAATGAGTTAAGTAAACAGACAGTAATTCAGTTACAATATTTACAAAGCTTATACCAGGGGACGTTTGCCTACTAAATTAAATAATATGAGGGAATGAGGGGAGAGATAAATTAAGTATACCAAGGGCAAGAAAGAATTCAGACTTAGCAGGTCGTGCCTACATTTCTTATGCCTGTATAGGACAGGAATTGAGCTCTTAGAATCTCCCCTGAGATAGAAGGCCCTATAACCCATGATTTCATTACAAGATAGCTAGATTACGAATTCTGATTTATCTGTCTTGGGAGAGAGGGTAAATAATGTACCTAATGATAAAAGATAGCAGAATTTTTCTTCCCTACAGAGGGAATCGTTTCCTTATTATCCTAGTGAGTTCCCTAAAAAGCTCTATTCACCAATTCTCAGTGGCAGAAAGATACCTGTTTCATAGAGAAGACAATAAGCATGGGAAAAGGAAGTTAAATATCTGGAAGTTTATCAAGCCCCTGTGGGGTAGAGTACAATTCCTCAAACAGGTGTCCTTGAAATTCTTACATTTCTATCAGTCAAAGGTGTCAAAATAACTCCAAGGTCCATTGCTTGGTCAGACTCTCTCTTGGAAATGTTTTCTTAGAGACAAAAACTATAAAGACACATATCACTGAACTGTCAAATTTGAATTTTGTATGTGAGTTAATTTGGAAAAAGAAACAAGGAAACCAAAAGAGAAAGGCAAAGGAGAGAAAGGGATGATAGGAGGAAAGAAGCAAAGGAGAGACAAAAAAAAGGGAAAGAGAAGGAGGAAGACACAAGAAAGAAGGGACGAAGAGATGGGAGGCAACGTAGGAAAAAGAGAATAAGGAAGAAAAGGGGGGCACTAGGGAGAAGCTGTGAACTCAGAGTGACCTCTCTCCTCTTAGATTTGGCAACTCACATACAGATCAGAACCAACTATTCTTGCCTTTAAAAAGTAGCAAAATCATTGCCTCAGGCACTCTAGATGACTTTCAAAGGACTAGTCAAAGCCCCTTCTAGAAGTTACTGCCTTGAGACAATACCACAGTACTCTAATAGTACAGCTGAGTCTATTGCTTAGATGCTAGACTTTGAACTCAGGATGGTCTGCCCTTTCTCACTAGTTCCTGGTCATTTCTTTTCTAAATTCAGTGGAATCTCACTACCCCAATGAGTTTGTTACTGTAAGTTAGTGCCAGTTGGTAGATCTTAGAAACCTTCTGTGGCATCCTGTTCTGTCCTCATTATATCTTAAGCCATTCAGAACCACAGAGAGTCTCTGTCTTCCAAGAGAGAAGGTCCACAGACTAGGGGCTTGGTGAGGGCATTTTAATGACGCACAGGGTACATTATGGAATATAGAAGACACTTATCTTCACCCAATGGAGACATGTTCAGCAAAATCAAAACAAAATAAGGCAAAACGAAAAAATGATCCGTGCCCTCGAAAGTGAAAATATTTCAACATAGACACTGCAAATCATTTAGCTCACATCCAGCCTTATTTGTGCCTTCCTTTATTCTTGATAAACTGGACTTCTACATTTTACTAAAGCCAAGTCACAAAATCACTCAGCATTAAAATTATGATCTGAGTGTTGGAGGCATAAATATTAGAATGCTAAGTAGGAGGCCCGGAGGAGCACAAACACACACACACACACACACACACACACTAGTACTGCCAAAAAACTATGTGTGTATGTATGTACATAGATAGACAGACAGACAGACAGACAGATGATAGATATACCCTGTTTAACCTAGTGATCCACATTGGAAAGTGCTAAAGTAAATGATATATCTCCTATTTTCAGAATAAAATGGACAGGGCCAGATTCTCTAAAATCCCAGATTGCAGACATTTGTAGAGCCTGGGATTAGAAAGATACATAACTGGGTGCTTGTGGGTCAAGCCTGTAGTCCTAGATATTTAACCTATGAAAATGGAGGATAGTGAGTCAAGTCCAAGCTCAGAAAGAAAAGCCATTTGGACATCATATCCTAAATACTTAGCAAAAAGCAAGATTTCAGGAGTGGCTCAAGTGCCAGCCAAGCATTTTTGGGTGGTCCTGAGTTCAAACTCCAGTATCATCAAAAGAAGGAGGAGGGAGAGAGAGGGAAGGAAGAGAAGAAGAAAAAGGTGCAGAAGATATAAATGCTTCCCAGTATCAACTTTACAATTATACAAATATTTCAGGAAAATCTATTGTATTATGTCTCACAGTTAAGTACACACCAAGGAAAACAAATTCTTGAGACGTGCTCCATTTGCCTTCTTTGATCTCCTAACTGTAATGTAAATTATAGTGCTATTTAAAAGAGGTAAGTAAACTAGACATGGAAACCCAAGGATATATATTATACAAAGAAGAGGGAAAAAATAAAAATTACTTAACAAGCATTCCAAGTTATATGGCTTCAAGCTGAATATTGAGACAGCCCCTAAGGAACACACATAAACATATTCTTGCTACACTATTATTTATAGATTTTTTTTTCCTCTGTGGATCCACTGGAATGTGTTACTCAGTTCATTGGCTATTTACATTAATGGACTACTGGAAGAATATAGGAAATAATGTCTCTTGTTAAATAATGGTCATAAGTCTAGCATGGTGGTACATATCTATAATTCCATCTACTTTGGAAACAGAAACAAGAATATGAGGCCAAGTCTAAGAACTAATTAACCAAACCATAGCTAGGTGTATGGCTCAAGTGATCATAAACTTGCATGAGGTCCTAAGAAAAAGTGATCATGACCTTTTCTCAAGAAGCAGACCCATATCATTCATTGTTTGCCTCTGTTGTCTCTTCCTATTGCTTTACCATCCTAGCACCATTAGCCATCTGTCAGCTTCTTCCTACAAGACATGAAGCCTCTTAAGTCTCTGTGTATCATTTTGGATCCTATTTTTCAGGTTAAAAGCAGTAAATTGCAGATGGCAAATGTTTTTTTTTCCTTCTCCTTGAAATTACTCAAAGCTGGGGTAATTGTGTCGTGAGTCACATTAAAAAAGAACAGTGATGCTACAGCACCTACTCAACACAAGCATGTGCAGAGAGCAGCTCTCCACCCAGCCAATCCATTCAGCAAAGGAGGGAAGGATTGTGTTTTTCTCTATGGTGACAGTTTGGAGTGAGAGTATGTGTGGAGTTGAGTATGCTCTGGAAGTACAATCCATCATGAGGAAGCAAGAGAATGGAAAAACAAGACCAGGGAAGAGTAAATTCAGGGGTAGCATGTGTGCCTAACATGCATGAGGTCCTTGCTTCATTCCAGCACACAAGTATAAATGAATAAAAAGGGCAGGTAGGGGGGAAACAAAACTGAAGACATGCATGTAGTGTGCTCAGTTAAGACAGACATTGCATAGAATGGACACTTTGAAAAAGTCCTGCATAGAATGGACATTCATAAAGCTAGGGAGTGGAGACCAGCTCAGACAAAGGAACTATAATCATTATGGCATGGACAATTTCATATGGGGAGTGGAGCATTAAAAATGTCTGCAAGGAGCCTTAATGTGTCCTTTCATAGGTTTATTTCAAGGCCCTGAGCTTAAAAGTTACAACTGTTTGCTAAAACGGAAGAAGCCTCTGAAATCTTCTATTATTTTATTTTTATTTTTTTATTATTGTTAGAAGGCTATTTTGTAAGCAACTTAGAATAACATTGCAGAATGGATTACAGCCTGAGGAGAAGGCCTTCGATGAGGCTGGCACAGGACACAAGTTGCCTCAATCTCCTTTTAAGTGGCAGTAGGGAATTCCTCAAGTCATGTTCCACTGATGAATCACACTGTGCTCTGAGGAGATCTGAAGAGGTGACCACTCTTGTGGTTCCCTGAGGCTTAAGAGCTGATAACCCATGTTTTTTTTTTTAAAGGATTTTGTGATTAAGCCTATGAAAGACAACATTTCAGAGTTTCTCCAACTTTAAGCCCTCCAGTGCACTTAAAATTCACACACATGGGGCTGGGAATATGGCCTACTGGCAAGAGTCCTTGCCTCATATACATGAAGCCCTGGGTTCGATTCCTCAGCACTACATATACAGAAAAGGCCAGAAGTGGTGCTGTGGCTCAAGTGGCAGAGTGCTAGCCTTGAGTAAGAAGCCGGGGACAGTGCTCAGGACCTGAGTTCAAGCAAAAAAAAAAATATTCACCCCCCCCACCACACACACCACATAAAGTGCAACTAGTTATATAAAAAAGTATCCAAACTGAGTTCTAGTTAAAGAATATATACACCCATCTACAAAATAAAACCAATGGCAGTTGGATAAAGGGGGACCTTCATCTAGTAGCTAAGCAAAAAAAAAAAAAAAAAAAAACAGATCTCAATACATGATCACAAGCACACATATCAAAGATACCTTGTTGCTGAGTGGCCTCAATGAAAATTTCAAAGAGCTATGTTCATCCTAAGAGTATGTATTTCTGCTATTTTTGAAATTATTTCTACCCTCAATTCCTACCACTTTAACCAGTTCACTGATCTCAAGACCATTCCTGAGTAGCACCTCCTATTTATAGAATGGGTACCTTAATGGAATTTTCTTTACAGAGTTTGGGGATTAAATTAAAACATCCAGACCAAGGGAGCACACAGTGGCTCTAACATAGCTACTTTGGAAACAGAGATGGGAAGATTGTGGTTCAAGGCCAACTCAGGCATAAAGAGTTTGTGAACTCCATCTTCACCCATAGGCACATGTACAGGCCATCCCAGATACAAGGGAAGCACAATGGCTAGGTGTGATGGTATTTGCTTATCGCCCTCAGTGCATAGGAAGGCACAAGTAGAAGGACCACAGCTCAGGAAGGCCTGGGCCAAAAACAAGATCCTGCCTTGAAAATAACCAATGCAATACAGGTTTGGAGGCTTAGCTTCCATCTAGAGCATCTTCCTTGCAAGTGTGTGCCCCGAGCTCAAATATCAGCACAACCAAAAAAAATCTACATAAAGAATTTCTTGTAATGGTGGCTTATTTTTATTATGCATACCAAAGATTTGGTTTAAAGTGTCTTAATTCTTTTAACGTGGAAGTGAAGCAAACAAGATCATTTTAAAATAAAGCTCAAGAATGATCACTTCCCAAGAATTTAGGGCACAGAATAGAAAATACCTGTGAGTGAAGGCAAAGTCTTCATAATGCATGTAAATGAAGGTAAAAAATCCCAGAATATATAAATTTGCTAATGTTGGTGAAAACTATTTGATACATTAAATGCTATTAATTGAAAATAAAGAAAACTAACAAATCACAGAGGTGCATAATTAATACTTTTTAGGTTTTCTTAAACTGGTACTTACACGTCTTTTAAAGACTTTAAGTTACCAGTCTTCTTTACTTTTATTCTTTTAATGAGATAAGCATAAAACCTTGACTTTTGCCAGCTTGTAAAGTATAACTAAAATGTAATAACATAGTTGTTTTCATTGCTTTTATTTTTGGCATTCTCTTTTATGTATGAGAAGTGAGACTGACTTTCCACTTACCTTAGTGTAATGGATTATGTTTTATAAAACAGATGTATTTAAAATCAACGTAAGGAAGTCTGGTAAAGAAACAATAATACAGGTCATGTGACTGGGATAAATGATGATGCACATGTTCATAGGACACAGACGTTATGATCTTGTTCATGACTACCTTTCAATGAATTCTCGTTGATTCTCCAGGTTCTTATGCATAATCTCTATTTTGTCTATCACTTCACTTAGTGTTTTACCTAAATTCATCAGTTCAAAAGCTAAATGTAGCTGGGTGCTCATGGCTTACATCTTGCCCGTAACCCCAGCTACTTAGGAGGCTGAGATATGAGGATCTCAGTTTGAAGCCAGCCCTGGCAGAAAAATCCCCATGAGACTCTTATCTCCAATGAACTACTCAAAAACCAGAAGTGGTGCTGCAAGATTAGGTATGAAGAAGATATTTTTCACATGATGCAGATGCTCTGTAATGTAAAGGACAAGGGCCAGACTTGGACAATGAATAGCACGTCAGGATCCCTCCTGAAAGGTAACCTATCAAGTAGCTTCTCCATCTTTGTACATTCACAAGAGATCCAAGATAAGTAGAAGGAAAAAAGTAAGAATACATGAAGAAATGTAAAGGTTCTCCCCACCTTCTTCTGGTGAGCAAGTCAGTCAAAGGATAAAGAGGTAGTTTTACCAACCAAATCAGGAAGTCTTACTTGAATTTACACATTTCATTATCATAAAATAAATGCATAAGAGAATTCATTTAAAAATAATACAGTATATTAAGTTTTCATTTTGTAATCTTTATAGACTTTTGCCTCAATTGCTTCTCTGGAACTCATCAGGTCTCGTGATGTAGGCAGGGTAGAGATGATGGTAATTTTACAGATGGGAGAACCACAGTGAAGAGAGGCTAAATGAGGTCTAAAAAGGCCAAGGCACACATCAAAATACCTACAGTAGCTGGCAGGTATCTCATAAACTGTATGAATATGTTTTCCATAATAAAATAGGGAATGGAAAGCTGAGGTAAAACCTAAGAAAGTATGAGCCATCCGGAAACAGCACAGTTCTAAATGTATAACGAATGTGTTACAAACAGCGCCAATTTGCAGGACAGTTCTTACTTGGGAAAAAAAGTCTATGCTTCCCCCCCCCCCCCAAGTAGTCAAGTAGTCAATGGAGTTGGAGCTACTCTCTCTGACTTTGTCACTTCAATTGGATTCCCTAAAGACTTAATGAATTCTCCTCTATCCCATAATCTCTGCCTTCTGAATGTTTAAATCCTAGCTACACATTTACAACACATTATCCTGTGGGTACACAGGTTGTGCCTCAACCATAGCTAAGGGAAGCCATTCATGTCCCAACCAAGTGTGATGAGTTGGGAAGTGTAGGACTCAACAACTGTTTATGATAAATAAGAAATAAACAAGAACCAACTGAAGTACGAGGAACAGGGGCATAACAGTTCCTAGGGGAGGCAAAGGTGAAAACATTCACAGGTTATTGGGGAATCCTGGTGAACCTTGCATAACCAGCTTCCTTTCAGGAAAGACCTAGGCAACCCAAGCAATGCCACTCATACTTTCTCTGTGACATGGCTATAACTTCTAAATTAGGATATCTCACTGCATTTGGTCTTTTGATTTCCTTTAATTTCCCCTCTTCTGGATTTCCACCAGTTCTGGGCTTCCATTGTACAGAGGTTAAATTAAATATGTCATGAGGAGAATGAAGTCAACAAAGGAGCACAAAGCACTGATAAATCACCAATGTAGTTTATTGCTATATTTGTGGGGCAGGCGAGGAGGACAAGTGAGGAATTCTTGTAACAAGGAAAAGGATTAGAGATTTTCAGCTGTCACTCTCTCTAAGAGATCTTCACACCCAAGAATCAGTGGTGAAATCTTCTAAAATATCATTGCAGCAAAGGTGATTAGAAAGCTCAGTTGAAAATTCTAGGGCAAGGGACTTGCTGACTTATCATTAAGCATTAATTTGTGCAGCAGGTCAGTGGGTAGAACAAACAAATGTATGGTCAAGAATGTTTTGCTCTGGCTGTATGGGAATTCTATCTCTCTGTCATTTTCTCCTAGATAATAATAAATACTGGTTTTAAAGTCTTGTGCTTGATAGATTTTCTATCTTATATACATAGTTACCTGTGCCTTTCAACATAAAGGCAGAAAAACCAGCTGTGAATTCTAAAAAAGTGGATTGTAAACGTGGAGAAATACTTTGAACTTGATTTTCTTTCTGTAGCTTTAGATCACACAGTACAGTAAAGGCTGAGATAGCCACTTGTTAAACACGGTGTAGGTGTGAGAATCAATTTTTCAATGATATGGTTTTCTGACAAATCAGATCCATGGATCCTGAATAGATGGAGCTCATTCTCTACCTCCCCATTCATTCTCCCCAAATCAGGGAGATAGTCTCCCAGAGATGTGTTAGCTTCCTCTGTATCACTGCTTTGTGAACTCTTGGATTTTAGGTCTGGGATGACTGAGCTTGCACAATGAAATGTGAGTTAAAAGTGGGCAAGAGTGAACAGCATGCCCACAGATGCCCAGAGAGACAAACATTGGGTTTTGGGGAAGATGTTTCTGAACACTGCTTCTTCTCCAACAAATACAGAGAATTGTGTGCATGTCATCTGCCTCTGAGTTTGCCTGGCAGTGCTTGTGTGTGTGAATCTCAGGGAGGTCTGTGTCTCACAAACTTCTAGAAACTACAAGCTGCCTTAAAACCGATTCCCTTTGATCAAGTCCATTTTCCTTCCATTTGGTTATCAAGTAAAACAGGCAAATCTGACAACTCTGAACCCCGACTCTTATATTAGTCCTCATCATACACATGTGTTGAAACATTACCTCATTCCACATAAATCTATATAATTATTACTTGTCATGGGGAAAATATAAATATTAAAAATCAAGAGTGTGGATCTCTTCAAGAAAAAAAACCTTAATGGTACAAAGAACAAGCTAAAGAGATTGAAGACAATGATTGCAAAGTGATACGGGCTTAATAGCCTGACACCTGCAATTGTGGATAAATCAAATTCTGGCCTTAACCAACCTCTAAGTTATACAATGTTTAACAAATACGCTGACCTAAATTGATACCAAAGACTTAAAATTCTTTCAGAACCTAAACAAACTTTTAAAAGGAATTTCAGAAAAAAAAATAGCCTCCTGTTCAAAAGAAGGCAACCCCTAAAAGAAAGAAAGAAAAAAAACCAGTTCTACTTCATTTTGTATGCTCATGAAGCTTCATTTGTCCTGTGCACTGCATTGTTACCCAGGAATCTTGAGCTTTTACTGATTTACTGGCCACACTAATGGTGGTTTGCAGTATCTGCCTTCTTTTAAGTGATAGGTAGCTTCAAATAATTTTGATTTTTGAGTGAAATTTCCAACTGCATAACTCATTTTGTTTTCCTTATTGGAGTTTTTTTTCCTGCTTCTATTAAATGAGGTTGTAATCTCCCTTAATTTTTTGCTCTAATTGGGTTAATGGTACATGCAGAGAAATCTCAGGCCTTATTTTTAGCTCCTGTTGTGGAGCTCCTGAGGGGAAGCCGAATCTCTTTAGTCACCAGGGTAGATGGCAACTTCTGCATGGAAGGTGGACGGAGGAGAGTGTCAAATAGTGGTTTGCCTGGCCTGTGACGAAAGAGTTGGGAGTGTGGTCCCATCTTCTCTCAGCTCCTCTCCCCTGTGCTTCTCTGCCAACACCGCTGTCCACAACACACTTTTCTACTGCAAAGGATAGAAGTCATGGATGTAGGGTGAACTGATTCAGATTCTAAAGGAGTTTTCCTCTTACTATAAAGATATGTGGCTTTGAGAAAACCAAGGGACCTCTACACCAAACCAGAGTCCCACCACAAACGGCTCCACTACTGAAATGGACTGTGAGAAACATTTGACATAAAATGTTATCTGCTCTGGCTTTGGAAGGCTCTAGGCACGTTTGCAGGGACCTTATCCCTTGATTCTGTTTGAAAGTCATTCACTAACCATATCTCTTCCGCAGAAAGCAGGTGCCCGATGTATAAGTGCATCTCTACCCGCCTAAAAAAGGACAAAATTAAATAGGGCCCTGTGGATAGAAGGAATCTCCGAGATCAGCACCTCCGGGGCCATCATGCACCTCCGGGGCCATCATCCACTTCCGGGGTCAATCTCTGCAACTTTCAAGAAGCCACTTACACCTCGAGGGAGGAGCAAGGGATGAAATGCCATCACTTGACTACTAACATTTTTTTTCCACCATTTGTCAATAGGCAAGCTGCTAAATTGCTATTCCAAGAATATTTACATAGAAATTACCCACAATAGTCAGCAAATGAAAAGAGGAATTACAATGGAGAGAAGCGAGAGCATCCAATGTTAGCTCCCCTGGAGCGCCTGGCTTCTGCACACAGCAGTCAGGGCAGTTACTCAGGAGGAGGAAGAAACCCAGCCCGGGAAACAAAAATTAATTGCTCAGTGGATTCCCTTCTTTGCACCCACTCTCTTGCATGGATCTGGGTGCATTGTAAATCTGACTTGCTAACGTGCTGGTGTGTTTCCTTCATATATCTTTCTGCCTTCCCTCTCACACGAGCCAAGAGACTGCTTTTAATTAGAGTTTCACACCCATCACCAAAGGTTAATTGCTCAGTTGTCTGGGCTCCCCTCCGTCTCAGCAGTTGGTGGTGCTCATCCGTATTCTAGTGAGTTGGGGAGAAACCTTCCCAAGGATTGCAGACATCTCTTTTCCTTCCTCTGCACATGTTCTTCTTTTGGGAGTTCAGGGAGCTTCCTCATCCCTAGCTTCAGAATGGTCTTCCCTGAGGCTAAGCCCAAGAAGATGCATTCTGCCTGCTGTCCTCACTTCCCCTCTAGTTCCGGGATAAGATCACAGCCTCAGTGTATCCACATGGTAGCTCTGCTGTCTGCACAGGATCCTGCTATATACACTATCTTCTCCAGGCTCTTCAAACGCCCACCCTTTCAACCTTCCATAACCATCTCTACACCTTCCTAACACCTTCATGCACCATTCCATATAATCATTACAGCTCTAGGTAGATTTATTATCTTTTTAATGTATGGCCTAGCCAACCACATGCCTCTGGATTTTGCATGCTGTTCTCATCCCAAGAATACCTCCACCTTCTCCTAAACACACCTCAAAGTCCAGAAGAGCCTGTGAGCATTGTTGATCTTCCCTGCCTAGATTCAAACCCACCACAATACAAAGCCAGTTTAAAACAAGCCTACTCGCCCGAGAACTACTAGCTACAGCTTAAAACTCAAAGGACTTGGCGGTGCTTTATTTCTACTTATCATTTGGCAATATTCTGTAGTAGTTAGGAGCACAGGTCTGGGCTGTTATATTGCATGTGCCATTGGTTGTGAGAGAGAAAAAAAAAACAATGGGTAATTTACTTGATTTCTCTAACTTCTCATTTCTTTCCTACTCAAAAAGGGGCCAGTCAGTACATTCCTCACAAGATTAGGAGGATTGTTTAAAATAATGTTTATATAGTAATTGCCACAATAAAAGCTCACAAAATAGGGCTGGAAATATGGCCAAGTGGTAAAGTGCTTGCCTCATATACCTGAAGCCCTAGGTTCAATTCCTCAGCACCACATATGTAGAAACAAAAAAAGCTGGAAGGGGCGCTGTGACTCAAGAAGTAGAGTGCTAACTTAGAGTAAAAAGAAGCCAGGGACAGTGCTCAGGCCCTGACTCCACGCTCCAGGTCTGGCAACAAAAACAAAACAAAACAAAAAGCTCACAAAGTGTTAAAATCTCATAGATGTTATGTGTTACCCATAATGCCTATTAGTACCAAACATGCACAGGAAGTGATTATTTACTGTTTGAGAGTCGGCCCCACAAATGCCATGATAAGTTCCTGTCTTCAATATAAAAGATTTCTTCTGTAAAATAAAAACAGCACAAAAACTTGCTACACAGATGACATACAGAAAACCTTTTGGAAAACATAAAGTATTCTGAAATGATGAGACACATATGCAACAACAAGCTATTATTTGTATCTAGTATAGTTGCCCTGCAAAGGAATCACATGACTCATATGACATAAATGAGGCAGCTTGTTGGGAAAAGAATAATGGTCTCAGAATCATAAAAAGTTGCTTTGGGACTGTATTTCTGTTATTTACTAGCTACATAAACTCAAACCCAGTTAAGCAACATCTCTGTATCTTAGTTTCCTCACTTGTTACATTTGGAAGAGACCTGGCTTGCTTATGGGGTTCACCAGCAATGGGAAACTATTCAATCTTGGCTGGCTTCCTCTTCCTCTTCTACTGCATTGTTTGAAGTCCAAGTACTTTGGGACTACAACACTAAACAGAACTCCTGAATGCTTGATGACAATACTGTGAATGTATCAGGGCAAGGTGAGCCTGGATAATACCAAACAAGTCCCTGTAATCTTCCCTTTTTACAAGAAGTACCAATAGACAATTGAGATTTTTTTTCTTTACAAGACAGGAGAATGATGAGCACATTTAACAAGGACCATCAAATGACCACAAAGGTACCAAATTATCCTTTTAAGCAGACCTCTCTGGCTTTTCCTACATAGGCTACATATAAAACCAATTTAGCACATAAAAGTATCCTTGTGACCCTTAAGAGGGCTTATTAAAAACTCTCCCAAGTATAGAACAGGGCTATAACATTCTGTTGACTTGGGGGTTAAAAAATAGCACATTTACTGTTCATCTATTCTGAGTATTAACAGTAAACTAGAGCTCGCAGAAGTAAATGAAGAGAGATCTTTGGTCTGAGGCTAATGTTAAGTATGGGAATGTTCTGATGAAAAGATGTCAGGACAAAAAGCAACAAATAGAGATTATTTTTAAGTGGCCCAAAAGAAACTTTAAAAAGAGATCCACAGATGCAAAATTGTAGTTCTAGCCGAATAACCACCCAGAAACATCCTATAGACTGAGGCACAGGGCGACTGCCCTCCGTGCCTCAGTGAGTATACTAAGTGTGCTAACAAAGCTCAGGAGAGCTCTGAGTCGTGCTCTGTGATGAGCAGACAGGTTTTCAATTTAAATGATTCATCTAAAAAGAGTCTCCCACACAGGAAATTGCATGAGACTTAATTCACTTACCTAAAAAGGAGAAGGGATTGACTCAAGCCAAGGAGAATTCAAATATCAATTCTCCAGGCTTTATGACAGCGATCCCTAACAACCTAATTTTTAGATCATACTCCATTTAACTCTTTTAAGGTATCCTAATTTAAAGAAGGGTAGAAAGGGTGGGAAAGGGAGAAAAAGAATGAAGAATGGTGGGAAAGGAGAAGAAGAAGAAGAAACAGAAATAGGTGGAGGAAGAGGGAAGAAAAGATACGATATTCCTACCTCAGGAAAAAAAGTGAAGCTATTAGAAATAAAGTCCTCAAGAAAAGGCTCAGGCTCCCTAGACCGGCTCAAATGGAGACTAGTTCAAGGTGCTGGCATTGCACTTTGACTTCATCTTACCTGGCCAGGATATAGTTAAATCTACATATCACCTGTAGATCCAGCACTTCCTTGATAGTAGAGTAATGGATCAGTGTCACAAGAGAGATAATGTGCCACCAAGTATCATACTTTGGTGAAACTTCTGAAACTTTCTAAGATGATTTAGGGGGATGGTAGAGGAGGGCTTTAAACAAATACAATCACTCTTTGTACACGCTACTCTCAAGAGCCACTGGTCTGACTTGATTGCGAGACAACAGAGCACAGAATTATCTAGAAACCTTCAGCACAACACTCAAAGTCTACTCTTTAAGGAGTCAGGAAGAGGCCACACAAATGAAGTCATCTATTAGGCAATCAGAATGGTGAGTCCTACATTGAAATGGAAAAGACATGCCATTCTAATGTCATTTAAATGTTGGCCAAACACATATTCTCGGGGATAGATATTTCCCTAAGGAAGTCTACTTCGAACTTCTGAGAAAGAAAATAAATCCAGCATTTGTGGACTGAAAGGGTATCTCCCAGCATCTTCTGGCCTGTTCTAAATGATGATGTAATGTTTACTCCACAAGAAGCCTCAGGAAACCATAATAGAACCTTTTGCTTGATGAGTTTCAACTTACTTTCTTGCAACATAGAAACTGGCCAACTGGCCTGTTTAAGGTCTCAGTTTACAAAACTATGAAAATTTATCCATGAATTCCCAGTCTGGAAGAATGTACATTTTAATAGAAATACAATTACTTATAGATGCATTGGCAAGACTTATACATTTAGATCTAGCTCATACCAGTAATCACACTGCAAAGGAAAATATATGCTTTGAAAGGTTAACTAAAGGCTTTGTATCCAGTATCCCTACAAATAGCCCTGGAAAAGGCAAGTAAAGCCACATGACTGCTCTAGGCTTCTAGATCTTCAAGCAATCAGCCAGCTAATATTTATTCTACAGTATAGACAAAAGTCTACCTTCTGTCAAAGGGAAGAGAATGAATTGTTTTCCCATAATGGTGTTTTCTTTTCAATCAATTTCCCTTCAAGCTTGATTTAAGAAGGTACCATGCCAGAACCTTACCCTGGTGGATGAAATCTGGGACAGTTCCCCATCAAAGGTGAAAATTATGAGCGAGGCAAACCCGTGGAGTTCAATCTAGAAGCGGCAATGCCCCCTCCTCCTCTTCATTCATTCACTCTCTTTTTCTTTCTTGTCAGTTCAACATGTTTGCAGCACTTGCAAACACATCTCACAGGAGTCAAAGTGAAAAGGCTGAGCTAAACTAGAGGATTAGCACAGAAGCAAGAAACCCTTTAAGCATTTTTCCTATCACCATAAGTTCATCTAAATCTAATCCAGTGCATCAAGTATGTGATAGTTCTACTCCAGGTTTTCTAAAAACGAGTGGGATAACTCATTCTCTGTCCTCCAGGGACTTACAATTGTGCATAAAAAGACAATCCTAAGAGGCAGAGTGAAGGATAAGGACCAATAGGGGTTTTATAGGAAAATGCAAACTATGTTATTGGAACAAAGATGGCAAGTGACTAGACAATGTCCATATACTTAAATCTCCTCTTTCTTGAAATGAGGAATTTAATATATGACCCCATCTTCATTACAAGTACAGTTTATCAACTTATCAGAGTGAATACTGTCTCTTCTGTGGGAACCTGATGACATCATCAGTTACTAAGCCTCATGGAATATATCTGTACCATTTTCCTGGTCCCTGTTCCTTCCCTCCATTGGCCTCTTTCTTAGTCTTAATACTCATCCTTTTCCCTCTGAAATCAAGAAATAATCTGTTTGCAGCCTCCATTCTCACCATTTTCCTACAAGGGCTGACAGAATTATTCTTGTAAGTTCTATCATCTGACCATAACACACTTCTCCCTAAAAAACTCATACTGACTCTCAAGCACTATCAAATTGTCCTGAAACTTTCTAACTGGCTGTGTTGCCAACCAATATATAATCTGCTGCCACCGGAACAGTTCAACTATATCAGATCCTGTACTATTTCTCTTTTCTTAGTATCTTTGCTGTAATATTTCCTTCAGTGTGAGAAGGCCTGGTTCTCCTCACCCCCTCAAGCCTTCCCTTTTCATTGAATGGATATCTATGGCTCACACTCAGTTTAAATAGCAAAATCTTGCTGGAAATTCCCAGAAAATTTTCTTTGCTTCCTCCTATGTGCTCATGTAGTGCTTTATATATACTTCATCATATAGTGATATGGATATTTTGATTGCTGAGATTCTTGGTAGATGTTGATGCTGGTTGGAAATGAAGTTGAATGACTGATTTGCTTATGAGGCATTCAGAAGATGGCACCTTGTGGAATGTACTAAATACAGAGAGAAGTTTAAGGCCACCAATAGAGTTTATTTAGAATGATAGTTTGTCAATTCAGCTAAAGGCCTTTAAAAATATTAAATAAAGCCATGACCTTTACACTGAGACAAGGTATGGACTTAAAGACAGAAAGAAGATACAAGATGTTTCAGTGGGTAAAGGAAGCTCAGTACCTGTAAGGCTCAGTACTGAGGAACAATCATTGGCCAGAAAGACTGGAGGTCTAAGTTCCAGTGCTTATTATAACATTCACTGATCCTCAGACTGAGCTAAGTCAGGCAAGCTCATCACTTCCATTAGTCCCAGTTTTCTTTTAGTAAAGTGGGGATTAAATTAATATAACCAAAAATATCATGAGGATGGGGTAAGGATCAAAGTGTAGTCACTATATTAGCTTACCTTTATATCAAGAGCTCAGATGAAGCCAGGCACAGTGCTAAGTGCATTCTACAAATAATTGCATCAATTAGTAACATTAGGGAAGGTACCAAAGGCGACATTGTGAGAAGGGGACAATCATTAACATAAAAGGCAGAAAAGTGGATGCTCTTGGGAAAGGTATGTATAATCTTTTTCCAAATCAATACAGAAAGCTTCGCCCATTTTAGGTATTCTAGTTATTGTGGGATTTACCACTGGGATAGTCTTTCTTGTGTATCAGTGGAAAAAAAAGGTAATAAAAGAAATGAAATTCTAAGTAGTAAGGAGAAACTACTGTGCACAGACAGTGGTAGTAATAAGAACATAGCTTTGTCTAATGAAACTAGATCTCTCAGAAAGAGTTAAAGGAAGGGAAGGGTGAAACATCCATTTTTATAATATTCTTTGAACATCTTCCATTCTTCTGGTGCTTTATTGTGTGGGAGCCTTGCTACTTTAGGTGACTTGTTCTTACAGTGAATATTTTTTTCTTTACTTTTGGCCAGCAAATTACTACTAAAGATCATTTGATTTCACAAAAAAGCAGAGATGTGATAAGAAGATTTTCATCATAGCACTTTTATGAGTAGAATTATTATGCACTTGAACTCAGGAGGCATAATGAGAGTGATCCAACATGAAGAATGAATGACCTTAGTAGTTCCACCTATTCTCATCTGTTTAGGAGATATTCTTGCTGGACACCAAACAGATAACATGCATTTCCACTTGCCTAGAAAAGCAAGAAAGAGGCCATATTTTCCCAGTCTTTAAAAACCCCATGTATCTATCCCTCAAATAGAGGCAAATGTATCAAAATTTGAATTAGCTCAAATCAATGTTTTCCAGTTCATGTAAGCACCATATGTCCAAATCAAGCAGCTCTCATTAATTTCTCAATTCGGTTAGACAGAGAATACAGAAGAATTATTTTCCCATGGCATTTTCATGGCCACTTTCCTCTGACTCCACTCCAAGTATGTGAAGAGGCAAAAACTAATAGATAATGGAACAAATGGATTAGGTGTGAATGACAATTTTAGCATTGTAGGATTTTTTTTTAAGGACAACAAATACAACTCTCAAATATGAGCAAAAGAGTTTTTCACATCATTTCCTGTGCTTCTGTTGCCAATTATTCATATGCATTTGTCATTTGTATAAGCCATATTTCCAAGAAAGCTTCTGGCAGCATTTAGGATGTGTGTGTGTGTGTGTGTGTGTGTGTGTGTGTGTGTGTGTGTGTGCGCGCGCATGTGTACATGTGGGGGAGAGCTGGTACTGAGGCTTGCCCTCAAGACCAAGGCTCTGTCCCTTAGCTCTACCATTTGAGTTACAGCTCCATTTCCAGTTTTTTAGTAGTTAACTCAAGACAAATAGAGGAGTTTCTGACCCAAGATGGCTTTAAACTTCAATCCTCAGTCTGAGTAGCTAAAATTGCAAGTGTAAGCCACTAATGGACTGTACTATTTAGTTTCAAAAGCAGAATTAAGTTCAGATTATGACTAAAAAAATAATAATACTGATTTTGATTTTAGGTTTAAAGACTAGCCATGTTCATGTTAAAAAAAATAAAAAGGTCTGGAAATTTTTGAAAATTTATTCATTAACTAAGAGCTTTGAAAAATAATGTGAAATTTGCTGAGCTCTGAAACAGAGGGTAAAGATACCTATAATGACTCAGGGCATGAAGTGTGACTATCTGTCCTGAGTCAGAGACTGTGATTTTCATTTGATATTTGCAGAATTATAGACCAAGCATAACACTATAACCTTGCACCTTTATAGCATATGATATGATACAAAGTTTTATTTAAACATTAATTGATAAGAGTAATATCCCTAAAATGTATGTCTGTCACATGGATGTCTGTCACGAAGGATAATTTCTTTTCCTTACTACAGAATATATACCTAAAGAATATCAAGTAATGGGATAGAGTATATGCACACAGGCAGACCTGGATACAAAGGTTTCTGTTGACCTGTTGACCAAGAGAATTCTGAAGTCTTCCATGACAAGTTAGCGCTACACAGACCATGACAAAATGACACAAGCCTTTGTCTTTCACTTTTGAAAGTCATCAGATATTTCTAATACATAGAGACCTGTGCTCACATATCTTATGGATCACAAAGTAGATCCATAGCAATGACTATTGGGCAAGTATCTTGAAATGCTTTTGTTTCAATTGCCAATCCTCATTCAAAGGCTTAATTCGGGAGCACTGATGAAGTCATTGGCCTTGCTAATGAAGAGGAATGAGGAAATTGTAGGAATATAAAGAACTTCTAGAGGGGTGAATGCTTCAGCTGTGAATTTTACATTGTTACCCCTGGCAACCAACCCCTGCCCACTCTAAAGGAAGTTTTCCTCCTTGGGTGACTTTTCTAATTACTTGTGCTTTAGAAGCAGCCTGATACCTTTGCTTATTCTCTCCCACTTTTGTGTGCTGTTTTCTGGAGAAAAAAAATAAAAACCATGTTTTGAGACTGAGTTGCTTCTTTGTAACATTCATTTTGCTTCATTTCGCAGACCATTTTCATGTATCTCGAGCCCTTTATCCTAATGGTTCAGACAAGTTCTAATTTCAGTCATTACTTTCTGCCTCCTTAAGTTCCCTAGTGACTTTAAAAGGAGTCAGTCATTTATGCTCTACCCAGTGATTTCTTCTCCCAAATGTATAAGTTAGGTCAAATCTTAGTCCGATCAACTCCAATTAGTCAAGACTTTAACGATTTTTGCTTACAAAGCTTCACGTATCTACCATACCCCATTGTTCAGGAGTCAGTGCACTTCAGGTAACTTATTTTCAATGACCCAGTACTTTCCGGAATGTAGAAGCCATATATATAGAACACAGTGCACCCAAGCTACATTCCTCCTTCCATGTTTTAATCATGTTCAGTATTCTTTATAGTAATATTAAAAGAATACCATTAAAAGAGTCAGTAATAATTTCTAGATCTTGAAAAGTATCTGCTTAACAAGGCATCTTGCATCTCAAGAGTGGTATTCTATGGCTTTCTAGATAGTATTTGGGAGCAGAAGGCAGATTG
This sequence comes from Perognathus longimembris pacificus, assembly GCF_023159225.1. Lineage (NCBI taxonomy): Eukaryota > Metazoa > Chordata > Mammalia > Rodentia > Heteromyidae > Perognathus > Perognathus longimembris. The sequence goes on along the minus strand of NC_063174.1, from coordinate 45,073,912 downwards.
CCTGGCCTTTTCCACAGGCAATGACATAACAGAGCAAACTTCTAAGAGTAAATCTTCCATGGTGTTTTGTTTTTCTGTGCTGTACTCAAGGATCTCACAGTTAGTTCTCAGCTTGCTTGGTCATGGTTAGCACTTTATTACTTGAACCATGCCCCCAGCCCAGCTTTTTGATGTTTATTTTGGTGATGGAGTCTTCTGGACTTTTCTGCCAGGGTTGGCTTTGAACTTGAATCCTGAAGATCCCTGCCTCCTAAGTAGCTATGATTATGGATGTGAGGAGGGAAGACCTGGGAGAGAGCAAGGGAAAGGGTGACATTGTCCAAACAGAAATGAACTACTGACCTAACTTATATATTTGAAATCCCTCTGTGTATATCACCTCTATAATGATAAGAATTAAAAAAATGAAATATATATTTCCTGCCATTTCTTAAGACTATGTCACCCTGAGTCAAAACTGAATTGTATTTCCTTGTCAAGAAAATGGAGAATGAATATATACCCTACATGGTATTCGGAGAAGGTAGGAGGAAGTAAGAGCACTGTTGTAAAACGATTAAACACCAAAAGGATCTGAATTATCTTCTTAGAACTAGTTTATATAACACTGTATTTCTGTTATTACTCACTCTTGGCAAGTGGCTGAATTTTAATATAGCTTGAAGTGCTCTGCGTGAGTTTTCACAATTCTAGACATTAGTGTGAGTCTGGGGGGAGGTCTCGGGGGATGGGAGGTGGGCGTGAAGGTGCGCGTGCAGGGGCGGAGTGCATCACTTTTCATAATTGATTCACACCAGAATGCATGCTTTCTTTCACAGGGCAGAGCCATGTAGGCAGGAGCTGTGGAGACAGTACACCTCGATCAGATGACAAGCAAATTTTCTTCAGGAACAGAACACTCTCCTGTCACCTTCCTTCAGATGAAGTCCAAAATACTGTAGAAATACCAGATGGTGAGAAGCTGGAACCTAATTGGAAATCTACCTAGTGAGACAGCAGCAAATGGCTGCAAACTGCAGAGCAAGGCCTTCCTCTGTAAGCAGGCAGCTGGTGGAAGCCCTCACAGGATAAAAAGAACAAAAAAGAGGCTGATTTCTGACATCATGGCAGGAGGGGGTGGGAGATTATCTCATGCCCATTATCTGAGGTTTCACAGGCTCGGAATGACTCTAAAAGGAGTACTAAGGATGATAACAGAACCCCACAAAAGTTTTCTGGCACTGGATTTCTTGTCTGGATTCTTTGGATTTGCTCCTTGTGACCTCAGAGGTGTTTCCAGTTCCAAGAATTTCACAGCAGTGTTAATGAGCAGGCAAACTTAGGGGAGCAAGGATGTATTGCCAGCTAGATTGTGCTGTTTTGTGTTTCAAGGTGTTCCTTTTTATTTTCAGATCCTTCAGAATTCTTAAGAATTCCTTTGGCAGTGTTGGTTCGTTAAGCAATGGTAATCCTTGGAAAATCATAGCAATACCTCTCAAGTACGTACTCGTGATGTTCATTTCTCTTTTTAACCAGTACTTACTAGATGCACTGTGATGCTTGTCCACACGTTGGCCCCACTATGAGAGGATCAAGCCTGAATTGAGCAATGGTAACAACTGTTGATTCACTGGATCCTGTTCTTCAAATGCTATTATCTTTTAACTCATTCAACTTTTCCTAATAGATTTCTCCTGACTTGCAAATTATCATGGGAAGCGGAGGTGTGGAAAAGAAACTCTTGCCGCCTACTCAGGTGCTTTCCAAGTTAGTCATTAGAAGGACAGAAGTGAAACCGGAGACACTGCAGATTATTTCAAGTTTAGTAGCAAAACAAGGTCTGTAGAGGAGATCTCAGATATGGGCTGACAGGCCTTGATCTATGCCTTGGTCCTATGAGGTTAAAGGGCCTCTGGAAAAGGCAAGCACAGACTATTCTAGAGTATGAACAAATGTGTCCAGGGACCAGGGGATAAATTCCATCTGTAGAGAGCAGTGTAGAAGCCAATGAAATACCCACAGACCCCATTCATCAGTGATTTCATATGGGATATTACTAACTCCTAGGATTTATGCCTCTGGAAACCTAGCCTGTTGGTTTCGAAACAGAGACTTTTCTCCTGATTTTATCTCCTATAAATTTAACTCTAGACAGGAGCTGGTGAATATACCCTTGCAGGAAACAAAGAACAAAGATAATCAGATTCTATGTGACAAGTACAACATAAGAAGAGAAGGAAAAGGAGTATGGGATACTTATAAAGCAGCAGGATAACAAAGAAGACAGAGTTCTGTCTTCAAGCATAGCTCTAGTTCCCATCCAGGATTAGCCAATGTCAATGCGTGCTGTGTGATCTTGGAGAATTGTCATATCTTCTCAAAATATCTATTGTCTTTTACATAAAATATTGAATTCATAGGAATTTAAGTAAACTGTGTAGGTAGCACCTCTATAGTTAAATCATCTCTCCAAAGGATGGGTAATGATTATTCAGATCTTTGTTCCTTGATCTTACCAACCACTTATTTGAGTTAATTGCTCAGATGTAGGATATCTGGTTCTTCTTCTGCTATTAGAAAGCCGTCTTTTCTTGTTGAAGGAGAGATGACTGCTAATGGTGAAGAAACTCTCTTTAGGCCTCCTCCAATTTTGCCATACATTTGAATCAGGACATTCCTAGCAAAGTCAACCCAATGTTGACCTTGGGATATTGTTTAGCAAACTCCTAGAGGACAGGGATAATGGGACTAGTTATTATTTATACTATGCCATCTTTCTAAATGCCTAGCATATTATTTTATCTTGCAAGCCCCCTCTGGGGATATCAAAAGGATTTATGTGAGTAATTATTATTCGCAGTGTGCATGTGTGTGTGTGTGTGTGAATTTGTGCATAAGAGAGAGAAAGAGAGAAGGGAGAGACAGAAAGAGAATTGGAATAAGAGGGCTTTTAAAAATTATTTTGCTGAATTCAAAAAATTTTTGGAGATAAATTAGAAGTCAAATCTGTCCCATACACTGCTTGTGTTCATGAGACTACCACATGCCATACCCCATACCCCATATACCCCATGCCATAGACATCAAAATAAGTCCTATGAATTACCATGGTCAATTTAAAAATTTACCATGCTCAGGTTCAAATTACTTGTCAATTCTCCCAACTAAAATATTTTAGATAAGATGTGTCTCTATATGTACCTCCAGGGTTCTTTTCTACTGTACTTCGATTATCTACACAGATGCAAGATGGATGAAAAGTTATTGGTAATGAGTTTACTAGCTGAATGGTAAAAATACTTAGCAGGAATTTTGATTTCATTTTTTTTCTAATTTCATCCTTGCTCAGTAGTAAAAGGCTGGGATTCAACAAAAGTTAGTGAAATACACAGAACGTCAAATTTTTTCAAGTACACCCAAAATATTTTGTAATTTTATCAGCACAGGGAAAAGCTAGTGTAGGAAGTAAGTTTCCTAAAGTTGTTTCCACAAGACAACTTGAAGTCCCTCAACACATTTCACTGAAGCTCAATCTATCTGTAAAATAGAGATAATAGATTATTCCCTTACAACTCCTTCAGCATTAACATTCGAAAAGGAAGGGAAAAAATTGATAGAGTGCCTAGAATTTTCCAGACACAAACACATAATTCAAGTCATTGCTGTTTTCCTAATGTCTCAAAGCAGCTGCAATTTTGCTGTGGCAATGAGGAGGTAGTTATGTAACAACTGCCCCAATGGTCCATTTCTCAAAAGAGTCCCACTGAAAGTACCCAGATAGCCTCATTCCAAAACACTGGCATGCTTTGTTCTCCTAACTGAAGTTAAATTGCTGCCTGCAGAACTAAGGATATATTTAGAATGCAGTCTCTTCCCATTTCTTTTTTTTTTCTTTTGGTCTTCGTTAAAAGTTTCCTAATTGAGAATCATATTCCATAAAATAACACAGCAGCATAAAGAAACAGGCAGGCAAGCTGGAGAGAGAGAGAAAACTCTTCATCTTTCTAACTTTTGCTGTGTTTTGTCACTATTACAAATACAATGCCAACTTGTTCTGCAGCTCACAGTGTTTCTCCTCTCATTCCATTTAGATATCCGCTTGGAAACCAACCACAGCTAGTATGTATACTCAAGTCATTATTCTTTTGTCTCAAATTATTAGTTGCTTTATGGGTGGGGGTGTTGAATTCACTGAAGGTGGAGATGCCATTTCTTCTCTTTAGTTATAATTCCATGCCAGTAGTGGGGCCTCCCAATCTTGCTTGGCTTTGTGCCTCGCAAGGCTCATGACTTGAGCCACAGTTCCATTTATGGCTTTCTACTAGTTAATTGAAAACAAGAGTCTCTCAGATTGATCTGCCCAGGCCAACTTTGAACCTCAATCCTCAGATCTCAGCTTCCCTGAATAGCTAGTATTACAGATGTGAGCCAACAGTGCCTGGTTCTGTCATACATACATTTAAAAAAAATTAGATGTGCTAGCATAGCTTCTAATGTAAATCTATCAAGACCTTTGAACAAGAGCTTAAGGATAACCCATCAAGGAGATCACAAGGACTGATGAGGTTAAATTGTCAAATTTTCCTTTTGTTATACACCTGTATGATCTGGTCAGCATTTCCTGCCACTGAGAGTAAGCACTGAGTGACTATGAGTCCCAGTGGGCTCAGGTCACTTTGATCTGGGTTGATCCACCAAGCACAAATGTCTGGAGAGGCCTTGAAGAGGGTGAAGAAGGAGCTAAGCTCACTGGGGACTCCACGAGGAGAAACACAAAACTCATAGCACAGCCCGAGGACAGACTGACCTCCAGCTTTGAATTCGTATGAGCTGTCACATCTGACATTTTTTAAAAGGATAATAATCAGGTTTTAAACATGACATGTTTAATGAACAATGCTAGAACAGGAAGCATTGTCTTGTTCTGGCCCAGATCACCCCATGTCTGAAGATTTGCTGTTTGAGCCGAGCTTCAAGGATACTTGCCCTCCGGCAGTCCTCCACTGTCATCCCCTTCAACACTGGTCTCAGTGACTGAGAACACCCTTGCTTAGGTTCATGGTATCCCAGGTGATCCACATTCAATGACTTCTTGACTCTTGAGTAGAAAGTCTCAACCATCTTGGCCCAACATAGGACAACTGAGGGCTCGTTTGGGTTTCCAAGATACTTGTAGAGTTGGCTGAGACTATTTCTGGGCCATCCTGACAACTCAACTTCTCCCTGTGTAACATGCTACCTCCTTTGCATCTTTCCTTCCCAGATAGTAGGCCCCAGGCATCACCTTAATGTCACCATCAGACACAATCTGTCCCTGCGAAATCCAATCTGTGACAATTAGCAATCAACAGTTTCCCGTTTTCTCTTGCTTTTGCCATTGACATGTTGGAAACTAAATAAAATCAATACATATTGTCATTAACTAGCCTAAGTAAAACAAAAATAAAAATAAATACACCTCTACATGCCAGTGGTAGACAACAGGAATATAAAGCAAGGAAAATATATAATAAAAATATAATACATAACACAAGACGTAAATAGAAAGGAAAGAAGCTGATGAAATTTAATATATATTTGACCAAAGATAGTCAAAAGCGGGACTGGGGATATGGCCTAGTGGCAAGAGTGCCTGCCTCATATACATGAGGCCCTGGGTTCGATTCCCCAGCACCACATATACAAAAAATGGCCAGAAGTGGCGCTATGGCTCAAGTGGCAGAGTGCTAGCCTTGAGCAAAAAGAAGCCAGGGACAGAGCACAGGCCCTGAGTCCAAGCCCCAGGACTGGCCAAAAAAAAAAAAAAAAAAGATAAAAAGGGCTGGGGATATAGCCTAGTGGCAAGAGTGCCTGCCTCGGATACACGAGGCCCTAGGTTCGATTCCCCAGCACCACATATACAGAAAACGGCCAGAAGCGGCACTGTGGCTCAAGTGGCAGAGTGCTAGCCTTGAGCGGGAAGAAGCCAGGGACAGTGCTCAGGCCCTGAGTCCAAGGCCCAGGACTGGCCAAAAAAAAAAAAAAAAAAAAAAAGATAGTCAAAACATTACCATTTTGAAATATGATCAGACCTAAAATCCATAAGACATCCATTTTCTAATTTCGATGCTATGTCATCATATCTATTGTGCATTTTGTGTTTGTAGCACATCCCAATTCAGACACTAAAATTTGATTACAATTCTTTGTATAGAAATTTCATAAAATTTAGCATTGAAAATTTAATTCACATATTGAACTAGTTCTACAAGTGTTTTCCCTGTGAGCCACAGCACCACTTCCAGCTGTTTTTGTGCTTAATATCAGACAAGATTCTCAAGAACTTTCTTGCCTGGGTTGGCTTTGAACCACCCAAATCTCAGTCTCTTAGTACCTAGGATTACAGGCATGAGCAACGAACACTCATCTAGTTCTAAATATTTTTAATAATGGAATTAAATGTCAATTTTAAAAGTAAAATTTAAGTTAATTAAAATTAGATTGAATTAAAAATTGAGCTTTTCAACCACAGTCCCAGCATTTTGAGCAGTGAGTGGCCACGTGTGGCTAATGGCTTCTGTGTTGGAGAATACAAGCCAAAAGATGTTGTTTCCTTTGTGTGGTTGTTTGAGAGACGTCTGGATGCTGTAAGTATCCAATCAGTGTAAAAGCAGTGAGTAAGATAATTGAAAGAAGAGTTATGCTAATAATGGAAGCAAAGTGCAGACACACGATTTTAATGAAAGGAGTTACACAAGCATATGGAATCATTCATTTGGCAATAAGTACAATTCTGAATGACAACATATAAATCATCCAATGAATGAAAGTGCTGTCTTGGCAGTTAAGGAACATTGGCAAGAAATGCAAAAGATGACCAAGAAAAGATGAAATACATACATATACATCCTACACACAACCACTTACACACAGCCCACACATATACTGTGCAATGTGTACCC